>NC_062275.1:7061473-7367468 GCF_916048215.2 Malus sylvestris | reverse complement strand
TTTTGTTGCTTCAGTGGATAATTGATTTGTTTATTGGCGTGAAATGTGGAGATGCCTTTGCATGTGTGGATTTCCTTGAGAATGTGAGATGCTTGCCAAAGGAGCATCTTCGACAACTCCAAGTTATCACGAATTCTTGGCCCTTGACATTGGCCATCCTCCCGTCTCTCTCCTCAACGTACAATAAATGAACTTATTTATATATACATATATTTCCTATTGTTTTTATTCATTATCTTGTTTTAAGCATCTTTTTTTTGTATTGGCTAAAACCTTCTATAATTTGTTCATCTAAGTAGTTCTTTGTTGAGGTTATTTGCATTTTTCTTAAATTTATGTTAAGTTTATCGACGAATTGTCAACAACCATATGAACATTTTTAAAATCGAAGTATTGACTTATCAACGATATCAATTATAATTTATATCAACAACGTACGAGTGATATATCGGTAATTTGCAAAAGTGCAATTAACTATTTCACATTGCACATCTTGGATTCGATTTCTAGCGTTGGTGAATATATAATGATGGCTAGGGGAGGCTGACATGCCTCTGTGAGTCTTCCTAGTCTCCGAAATGATGGATTGTCGCGACGAAGCCACGAGCTGATCCCCTTTTTAGGGGAAAAAATGCAATTAAATTAGACCATATGCTATTTTTGTTACAAACATTTTGATATGGCTATCTTTATTGCCATTCACCTTCATTATACAACAATCTAAACTTTTTTTTATTTTTATTTAATTTTTTCTCAAGGCTCGGACCATTTCAAAGCTATTAATTTCTTTTTTTTTTTTTGTCAAATAAAATACTAATTTCTATTAAATGTAGTTTGTTATATTTTGGTTAGACTATATGTAACATTCTACATTGTCCATGAGAGTGGATCGGGATGTGACAATTTGGTATCAGAGCCAATCCTTGCCCGGATGTGTGCTGACGAGGATGTCGGGCCCCTAAGGGAAGTGGATTGTAACATCCCACATCGCCCAGGGAAGTGGATCCTGTAAGCCTTATATGTATATTCTCATCTCTACCTAGCACGAGGCCTTTTGGAAGCTCACTGGCTTCGGGTTCCATCGGAATTTCGAAATTAAGCGAGTTTGTGCGAGAGCAATCTCATGATGGGTGATCCACTGTGAGGTTCTCGTGTGAGTTCCCATAAACAAAGCCGTGAGGACATGGTCGGGGCTCAAAGCAGACAATATCGTGTTACGACGAAGTTGAGCCTAGGATGTGATGGGAGCCCGGGTCGTGATGTGACACTATACAATATTTGTTCATTACTACTCCATTTTCAAACCCCACATATCAACAACCAACCAATAAACAAAGCAACAAAACAAATAAATAAATCAATTCACCTAAATAACCAAATAAGTGAATAAATAAATCAAAAGACAAATGGGATAAATAAAAATTCTCTTAACTTGTGAATGGGGTTAGGACCAAAATGAAAAGAACAGAACTTTCCCAAGGGGTTTTTGAACTTTTGACAAAAGATAAAAAAAAGACTTGCGAAAGGGGCTGGATTCGGATTATCCTGATGGATAATGCCGAAGCCATTAAGAAGAAATTTTTTATTGTCCGAGGCTTGATATATGATGTGTTATTATATAAGTAATGAGATGCTTTATTTTTTAAGTTATTAGTATTTTAACGAAATTATTTTACCGTTTGTAATTTTAATTGTGTTGTGAGTCCAAAGAAAAATCTCTCGCCAACTAGACTCCAAAAGTGGGCCCGTGGGTGACACGTCGCCAACTTGACCGTTTGGACGCAAAACCCCAAACAGAAACTCCACCAACACGCGCTCCCAAACACAACCTATCTTCCCTCCAACTTGCGCTCACCGACCAAACCCGTAAACCCTCTTCTTCAATGACTAATTTACCCTCCACCTGATCAACAAAATCAAACGGCCACAAATAGAATCCCAAATCTAAATCCAAATCTCACTTTACGAAAAGAAAATAAAAATAAAAGATTAAGAAAATGGTAATTCTCAAGTAGTGTTCTTATTTATTGTCCATTAATTTTCCGATCTCATGTCTCTAAGACAAATTATATGCAAAGACTTCACAATTTCTGATTATATTAGTGGCTCCAGCACGCATTTCAACATGAGAAAGCTATGACTAACAATCTTAGTTTATTCGCAACAAGTGGTTAAGTGAAAAAGTGCGAATAACAATTCTTTATAAAAAAAAACGAAATGTCTTAAGTTCAATATTTTGTAAGCTGTGAATTCTCAACTAGCCTTCTTCGAGCTCGAAAAGAGTGGATAACAATGGTTCGCTACTAGTTGTCTCTTTTTAAAATAAAAATCCTAGTTTAAAATTCATAATTCAAAAAGTTTTTTTTGTTTTTTTTTGCCAATTTTTAAAAATGGAGATCCAATTGGCAAAAAACCTAAAACACAAAGTGCAAAATGTTATGATCTAAGAAAAACATTATTATTAATCAAAAGTGAGATTAATTATTAATTATTATTATTTTAATTGTTTTAATTTGGAGGGCGAGAGAGTTTAAAGAGAGCGAGAGATGAGGGCGGGGGAGAAAGGGAGAGGTTGTTGCGAATCAGAGCGAAACAAGGATTCCTTCTCCCGCCACATCCTAATGCGAAGAAGCGGTAAACTCTTCTAACAACCGACACGTGTCCTTCTCCCCAACCCCACTCATAAATTGGACAATTCACCGTGACTTTCTCTCTCTCTTCCCACAATATTTTCTCGCCCCCGGTTTTTTATTATTTCTAAACTTTTATTAAATTTTCTCGGCGTTTCTCCTTCTCTCTCTTCTCCCTGAACTCGATCGACAAGCGCTCGTCCTCTGTTCGGATCGAATTCCCACCTCAGGAAAAGAGCAGAATGTTCTGAAAACCCTAGAATTTCAATCGAATCGAGCAGAAAGTTGATATCTTTTTCTCCTTCTTTTTCTTCCGCGAGGGTTCGGTACCAGGAGGCGGCTTCGCTTTGTCGATTGCGTTCGTCTGAGCAAAAATTAGGGTTGGTGGTAATAGTTTCGATTCGTTTCTGATTTTATTTCATTTGGGTATCCCTTGAGTTATCAGTTTCCCTTTTCAAGTCTATCGAAATTTTGTTTCTTTGATCCGTTCTGTGTTGGGCATCTGTTTTTGCCTTTTTGGTATAAACCCTAGGTTAGTCGAATAAAAAATCCCCCAAAAAAGTTAAATTCTTTGATTCTTATCCCTGTAGATAAATTGGTTACGGCATCGTTTTTTCGGTTTCCATTTCAGCTGATTTTAGGTTATTTGCAAGAAATTCTGTGAAATTTTTGGGCGTCGTTTTAGTTTGCCATCAGAAATTGAGGGTTTCCTTGTTAGATCTTCCTTCCCCTTGTTGCATATTTTTCTTATTTTTTTCTCCCACTTCTTTGATAAAACGAAAAAAAAAAAAGAAAAAGAGAGAAAAAGGGTTCAAGAAATCTAGGGTTTGTGTATAGACTTATGTAGAGAGAAATCTGGTTGGGGTATGGCCTTGAATTTTTCTCACCGACCAATCTTTCCGGGGCATCTGTCTGAGGACAATTTGGTTTCTCCAATGAGGATTGCCAATGGGTACCTCGTGGAGGGTATGCCAGAGAGGAATGGAGATGGTTTCGGTAGGCTTTGGCATTCAAATCGGGAAGTGGATGGTTGCTTTGATTATGGAAGAGATAGATGTGATAGGGGTTGCTCACAGGATCCCGTTTCGAATGACATTCTTGATCTATTGCCTTCGGACCCTTTTGGCATGGATATAAGTACCACGTTTACGGCTATCACAGGCTGGCTTGAGGATTTGGAAGTGGACTACAGTGGTTACAGAAGGGATGAGGTGGGGACAAGTAACGGTAACTATGAACTTTTTGCGGGGTTGAATTTTATCTGGAATAATGCTATGAAGTTCCAGGCATTCCCAGGGAATATTGGGGTTGATCACAAGTCTAATGTAGCCAGTGGATTCGGTGGGTGTTCAAAAGAGAAGGGAGTTGATGATTCGTCCTTACACAGCGGTTTTGGATCAGCATGTCCAGTCGCTGACATTTTGAATTTTGGCAATGAAAGTTGTGGTTTTTCCAATCAGCAAAATGTAGAGGTCCAGCATGGCGATGGGATTTGTGCTGGCGGTGATGGAGGAGCTCCTCATGGGGCTTTGATGTTTGCCCTTAGTTATCTTGGGGTGCAGGATCTTCTTGTTGTAGAAGGTGTTTGCAGATCTCTCCATTCTACAGTTCGCGGTGACCCCCTTTTGTGGAGAAATATTCACATATATCAACCACTGAACGAGAAGATTACCGATGATGTTCTTTTTCAATTAACTGATAGGGCTCAAGGAAATCTGCAGAGCTTGAGCCTGGTGGAGTGCCCAAGGATCACTGATGATGGTCTGAAGTGTGTGCTTGAAAGTAATCCCAAGCTAGCCAAGGTTAGTTTTTGGCTTCTGGATTTTACCTCAACTGTTTGCAGCGTTTTTTTCTTAGAATTCTTTTATTATTGTCTCTTTACAAGAAGTTTATCTCTGCACTACCATTCATGATTATTAATTGTTTACCTTAAATTTCCTAGACTTGTGCTCAAAGTTAACTCTAGGGAAGAAAAATTTGATTCATGTTCAATCTTAAATGTTCCATTTATTTGTGTAGTTGAGCGTGCCTGGATGTACTAGACTCAGTATTGAGGGCATTGTAAATAGCTTAAAAGCGTTCAATTCCAAGAGTGCACAAGGTGTGAAGCATTTACGAATTGGTGGACTCTATGGTGTGACACAGAAGCATTTTGAAGAGTTGAAGTTCTTGTTGGGAACTGATGGGCAGATGCAGCCTAATCCACGCAAGCCACATTTTTATCAAAGAGGGAACTTTTATCTGGCCTCTGATGATGATAGTGACATTGATATTGAAATGTGCCCTCGATGCCAGAACCTGAGGCTTGTCTATGATTGCCCTGCTGAGGCTTGTCAAGGGAAACAACATCCAACTCAGGTGTGCAGGGCCTGCACACTTTGCATAGGGAGGTGTATTGAGTGTGGACGGTGCATTAATGATAGTGAATATGAGGAAACGTTTTGTTTGGAGTTGCTTTGCTCAGATTGTTGGAAGCAGCTACTTAAGTCTCAAGAAACACAGGATGGAACCTATGGTCCATCCAAACCTTCTGTTCTCCATGAACGGAATGATACTCTTGGTCGACATGGCTAGGTTCTGTTGGTTCTGTAGATCTGCTGGTTTCATATTAATGGATGAGAAAATTACAAGTGGTTCCTAAGTTGTCCAATCAGTTAAAGATTATGGTTCCTTTATCTCATACCGCTTGGTCAGCTGGCTTTGTCGGGTTTAGTCTATTGGTTGACTTCAGCTTTGGCAGTTTGTATCTCATCTGGGGCTCCGAGCCCACTGCTAGTACGTTGTGATGAACAGAAAAAAAAATGTTCAAAAATAAAATCAAAAGAGATGGAAATTTTAGGGGTGAAGGAGATTGTAAACAAAATTCTGCATCCACTGTCCAGGGCATGGAATTTTGTTCTGGTGATTCAGTTAGTTGGCTCTGGCATGAGTAATTGTTCTACGAGGAGTATGTTGATTTGCCTTTGAGTATTATGTATGAAGTCTCTTGGCATCTGACCAAGATGCGAGGTAGCCTACTAGAGCAGTCAACAGTAGGAACTACTACTTGTAGAGAGCAAAGTGGAAAGGTAACGTGTTTGTTGCACATCGGCCATTGTGCTCTGTGAATTCTATGCCTACACATGGAAGTGGTCTTCGGTTACCTGTGAAGAGTTTGAAGTGTGAAGTACGTTGGTTCTCGCAGTCATACAAGGGAGCTACATTGTTCATTCTTCCAGTTGTGCAGCAGTTTATGTTTGGAAGATTGCTGTTGCAGTAGCACGCCCATCTGTGACCTGCTATTTGGGACGAATCCCAGAGCAGGACGGGATCTTCTACCTGGCTTTATATACTGCACTGATTTTATCTGGTGTCATCTATAATGCCATTCCACAGATTCGTTCTTGTTCAGTCAAGAATGAAGCTACGATTGTGTCCTCCCGCAGGAAACAATGTTGTTCATAAAAGACGGGACTTGTACGTTGTTAATAAGAGACAGGCATGTACATTGTTCAAAAAAGGCCATGCTGGTGCGTTCTTGCTTTGGACGACATCTTTCGTCTGTCTCAGTTATGATCCATGGCAGCTTCACTGTATGCTCTTTGAGCAAAGAATTGCCAAATACTGCTTCTCTGGTGTCAACCAGAGTTATCCTTCGTGTGTGCCTTGAGCACCAAGTTATCTGCTTCTTTTCGGTCGAAACGAATGTTGTAAAATGTACTTTCAATAAGTTATGGTTTTATGCAAAAGCGGGCAAAGCTATTGCTAGCTATGTATACTCTTTTTTTTCCACTATCCTTGGATGTATTATTCTTTTATTATCGAGATTTTCCCACTTGTTCTTTCATCTTTATATTTTTATCCATTGGCATATTTAAGACTTTGATCTTTTAGGCCACAATCCTTTCAAATGTATATCTTTTAAGTATGTTTTGTAACAATGTTGTCCCAAAGTTGGGAGCAGAAGCTGAGTGCTATAGTCAACTTGGCTATGGGGTTTACCAGGAGGAGAACTTATCATTTTTCGATGCGATCACATTTACTTCTGATTTTACATTTTCAAAAACAACGTAAATATGATATACTTGATGAGACATTTATAAATTTGAGATATAATATACTTTTCTTTAATTATTGGGGTCCACTTCTAAAAGATATATATATACATTGTTAGTCAAGATGATTATTTTACATTTCGCCTATTGGAGAGCTTTTTCGTCCAACAAGAAATGTAAAGTGCTCAAACATGACATTTTACATCTCCTATTAGAGATGCTCTAGGTCAATGGAAAATATTATTCACGTTTTCAGTAGCTCTTTAATACATAAAATGATGTTGAAAATAAGAGTTAAAATAACTTTTTTTCTTATAAAAATATGTAATTAACTTAAAATATCGTTATAACGTCGCCATCACATGGTAAGGATGTTTCTGTCAGCATGCGTGCGTGGTCCAACTCAAAAACATAACATTGATTATTCGCTCACATGTCTTGCGTGGGGCTAACTCAAATATTTGGTATACAACAGGCCGTCACTCAAAAACGAAGAAAAAGGAGCCATTTTTGCAGCTCATTTTACTTCTTGTTGGCGACAGAGACAGATCCATGTGTCGTTCATTCATTTATGCCATGGGCACATGATATGACAAATAATTCATGCAACGGGATGTCATTGCGATGATATCTGCGTGATTGATTGATGTATCTCTGCAGTAACATTCTGATTACATGCTAATTTATCTTATTTCATGACATACAATTTTAATTCAAGCAATACAAATGAAGTAAAATTGATCGTAATTTAACTGAAAATTTCATTAATTAAACCATTTATTCAACAGAAAATATGAAGACAAATGGGATTAAACTGGTTAGTGACAATATATATATATATACTAGAAGAAGCCATATTGTTCAACGCATTGTTTCATTGCCCATCTTCTTTCTGAGTTTTCTTCCGGATCTTCTCCACCCACTTGAAACTCAAAACTGCCTTCCCGAAGCTCCTCTTCGATCCATCTTTGCCCTTCTTCTTGTCCTTGTCGGATGATCCCGATGGCGGCGGATCGGGGTTGTTGTCCCATTGATCAGCCCAGGACAGACCAGAATCCATTGTCCTTTTTTTTTTCTTTCTTTTCTTTCTCTCGTGTTCTTCTTTTTCGAGGTTAAAAACTTCTTTTTGCAACAAAGCAACAGAGCTTTGGAATTTGTTGCAAAGGGGTTAGTTTTTTTATTTTAATCCAATGCTGATTTTTCCTTAATTTGATCGAAAGGAAAATTGTTTGGCAGAAGTTAGTTATGTTTGATGAACAAGTTTAGAAATTTGTCCAACGGTCTTTTGCTTATTATGTAACTTGATTTTTGCCTGAACCAACTCGATTATCCTTAATTTGGTCATGTCTGTTATTGGACTAAAGTAGTTAGTAATAGACTCGTTTTCCTTTGTCGGAATTCACATGATGCAAAAGATTATAACGAACGTAAATAACTGGTTACACACAAGATTTCGCCATGTCTATCAACTGCGGTTGACCGAGCGGTAGGCAATTAGCAGTCAAGTCAAACTCTAAAACCTACATCCATGCCCAGCCCTGTAAATTATAACCAACCATGTCATACAGACAATGCCTGTTTTAGAGAGTGGTAAGTTTATCATCTTAGATGCACATCGTCTCCCTACATTTCGGCCGAAATGTCCCCTTTTCTCAAGTACCAAACACTGAAATTTGAGGGGAAAAGCCATTTTTACTCCCAGGCCGGCGGTATTTCCATGATATCGCTGAGATTACACGATGGTTCGCACATATGTCGATGTTCCCGACAGACATAGGAACATTCGGGAACCGTTGGATTACAACTTCAAGCCAGGGAGGGAGGGAAAACAAAACAAGGATCAATTTCCCTCATCCTTTTACTGAACCTATCGTCTACAAAAATTCGACATGACCTGCAATTTCTCTACACAACAGCTTAGACTCACTGGCAAGCTTCAAGCTTTTGACAATGGCAAGGCCTGTTTGCTTGTGTGTAGAAGTCGGAATGTATTGCTTGGCATCTTCTTCTTTCCCCATCAATAGAACCTCCCTAGCCGGAACCACATTTTCCCACCAGAATTCCCTTAAAATTCCATGCATCAAGTTCCAGTAACTCCGGTCCCTGCACACGCGGAATATTGTGCTTCCGTTCGGTGTCCAGCAGTACAGATCAACCCACTCTCTGTCCAGTACCTCCATTTGGCCTTGCACCTGAGGCATGTAATAGAAAGGCATGGTTGACCAGGGCAGAGCCTTCTCTGGCTTCCCCTTGTTGTATGGACACTTCACTTCCAGTATCCCACCGCCTTGATAGCAATCAATAAGACCCTCGAGAAGACCGTCTGGGGAGGCACCAATCCAACCATATCGCTCCTCTGCATGGGTAGCAAATCCGTATGAACTCACTTCACGACCTGTGATGCTTTTGTACTTTTCAATGGCCACTTCTTCGTTGAGCACGCCCCACTCCATGGCTCTCTTAGAAGCTTCCACAATTTGTTTCTCTGATTCAAATACCTTCTCTTGCCAGAGCTCTGGCCGGCGGGTCCCTTTCCAAAATCCCAAGGCAGTGCTGAAGGTGCTTGTGGTCAGCTTGTCCTTGCGTAGGGCAAACCATTCCTCTGATCGTTGGGGAGCATCAGACGGAGAAAGCCGGGTGGCTAGCACTAGTGATGATGGGGGACGATGAATGACAAGAGGGACAACCGGAGAGATCAGTGTTTTGGTGCATGTGGAATAAGGCCTCAAAATATCTTTCCTAAACCCTACCTTCCTTGAGGATAGCAATTCTACTGCTTTGTGGTGAGACCTGCAGAATCCGGTGCAGTAGGCATTGCTCATTGTCGTTGCTAATCTGACAATGCCACCCATAGCTACTTGGTTTCGATGAAGGGTCCTGCAAAAGCCACACACTGCTTGGAAGTTTATGCTTAGTTGAAGAAACTTCCTTAAACGATATTGGTTACACAATTTTAGACACAATATTCATCAGAAACAATGCCAAATACGTTCTAGACACATCTAACACTACACAATACGCAATAATTGTCTTCTTAACAAAATATCCAAGTGAAGAAGCACATTCTATTGTTCCTCCTTTAGGTCAAGTATCAATTTTTCAACCGAAGAAGGAACTGATTTTCCGGAATGCGATCCTTTCCCTACAAAATGTATCATTCGATTCACAGTATTCGCGAAGCGATTAAAAAAAACAAGAAAACCAGATGATGGAGTTTACTTCAAATACAAGCAATGCTAATGAGGAAAAAGAAAGAAAATCCAAAAGCTCAACTTCCTCCCCCAATCTCCCAATTCGATTCAGAGTCAAAACCCGCACGATTGGCAGTCCTTAATTCGAACATGAGGGGGCTACAAACATTTTGCACTAAAGGTGTTTGATTTAATACCTGAGAGACGGCTCGAACTAAAGGCTCCGACTTTGGGAGCTGCGGAGGAAGCAGAGCGTGGCTTGGGAGTCCGAGAGGTCACTCCGCCACGGAGAAAATACGGAGAAGCTCTGGACTGAGCGGAAGAGACTTGAATGAGCTTCATCTGTTACTATGTTCCAGCCACCACCATTTCTAGGGTTTTGTTTTTCCTGCTGCAAAATTTGATAGAGAGAAAAAGAAGAAGATTTTAGGGCGGGCAGCAGCTTATAACATTTTCCAAAAGTCCAACACGCCACGTACTTATACCAGTCTAAAAAGTAAAAACGCCGTTGTTTTGACTGAAACGGCTTCGAAACGTAGCGTTTAAAGTTGGGAACTTCGGTATAAAGGTCATCAACCAGAGAGAGAAAGAGAGGAGAGAGAAAGCGCTGAACTCTCTCTTCTTTCTTCGCTAATCAAAAGACAAAAGCTTTAAATTCAAGCACTTTCTTCCTCTCACTCTACTTTCTCTCTGTGTCTGAGCTGAGAAAACCCAAAACCCACCGACTGAAAAAAAAAAAAACGGAAACAAAAATGGGTTAGTTCTGCTGCTGACCAAGTACTTCACTTTCTTCTTCCTTTTCCACACCCGCCACCATGTATTTGTCGGAAAATGCTCGACCAATCGATTTCTACAAAGAGGAAGCCGGCCGGGACATGATGATGGAGGTGGTGGTCTCGAACGAGGACCTTCCCCAATCTCAATCCCAATCCCAAGCTCATCTTCACCAGCCGCCCCCGCAACAGATGCTTATGGGTGACAGCAGCGGTGAGGACCACGAAGTGAGGGCTCCGAAGAAGCGAGCCGAGACTTGGGTGCAGGACGAGACCCGAAGCTTAATAGCCCTGCGTCGCGGGATGGACGGCTTGTTCAACACCTCCAAGTCGAACAAGCACTTGTGGGAGCAGATTTCTGCTAAGATGAGACAGAAAGGGTTCGATCGGTCGCCGACGATGTGCACGGACAAGTGGAGGAACTTGCTGAAAGAGTTCAAGAAGGCTAAGCACCATGATAGGGGAAGTGGGTCAGCTAAGATGTCGTATTACAAGGAGATTGAGGAGATTTTGAAGGAGAGAAGCAAGAATACGCAGCACAAAAGCCCCACTCCCCCAAAGGTCGATTCTTTCGTGCAATTTTCAGATAAAGGTATCGGGTTATTCTTCCTTTTTCTGAATTTTTAGATTGCTGGTTGAATATTTGTGATTGAATTCGAAGTGGCTTTGTTAAACTTGAGCTGAAAATTATAGTGTTTTGAAGAAAATTGCCTTCCCTTTTGATGTATTTGTTAGTCTTTTCCATTTTTGTAGTTGTTTTTGTTTATCTGAGTTTGGTACATTATTAATCTGTTAAATCTAAATTTAGAGGAGTTTGATTTAGCGTTTCCAATTTAGAAATGTTCCTGTATATGGAAATGGCTATAATTAGTAATGTGGAGTATAAAAGGTTTGTAACAATTGACCGTTGAATACTGACCTTAATAGAGTCATCCTCTTCACACTGCTGATACCCCAAGTATTATCCTTTGAGTAATTCCAGCATTAATGGCTATTTAAGACATATTTATGGTAGCTCTGCATGAACATCTGGGTGTGATGGCTATAGATATAAGATATGAAAACCTTGATGAGTAATTTGATGTTATCGGGAGAGCGGACTGTGTGAGTTTAATTCTGAGTATCTTGCACAGCACTTGCTTTCATATCTGGTATACGGGTTGGGGTAGGCTTGAGTCATGATGCTCAATATGCAGTCTGGATGTATTTCCAGTTTTGACGACGAGATTGCACATCTAATAAACCAGTGGAGAGGGATTAACAGATTAGTGTAACCTAGTCAAAAGTCAATTTGTTCTTGGTTGATCCCTTGATATTATAAAAGATGAACAAGGCACGTGCAAGCTATGCAGAAACGGGGGGATGCTCATGCCTTACCTTAAGTTTCTCATCAAGTGGAAGGGAAGGCTTAAAGACATTGGTATGCGGGTTCATCTCTTTCTCTAAAGGTTTTTCAAGTGCAATCCTACAAGTAAAGTTTCAGCAAGAAAGATTTTTTAGCCCCAACTTTAACGAGCATTTTCGGGGACTAGCCTGCTTCCAGAGGGAAACTGGCCTATATTGTGGCAACGCATTGAAGTTGTCCTTTTGCTTATCATTGTCTATTATAGAGATGTCGTATGCTGGGTTTCAAAGCATGTTGAACGTGCATGAAAGTTGTGTGGTATTTAGTAAAGTATTGAAGACGCTGCTTCATACAAAACAAATCTTAAATACAAGGAATGTTTTTAACTTTTCATGTGTTTTTCTGTGTCTTAGTTGTTTTTTTCCTCTATCATGGTACCCTGGCGTCTGTCCTGATACATTATAGGCCGTATAAAACACCATTTCCTGGGACGATATCCACTGACATCAGCTTCATATATTACATTTTCTGTTGTGCGTTCTAAATACTTTATCATGTAACGACACGTTTCCTGGAGTTGCAAAAAACTGTTATGTATAACTTTTGTAACAGACAATGGGGGGACTTATCCTTTGATTTGCGCTGTTTTAACGTTCCTTATCAGGAACGTAACCGGCCTTGCAATTCGGGGCGGACTGCAGCTCAGGTGATCCTTGCCCATGTTCCGTCCATGTTCCCTATGTATCAAGTGCTGCATGGGGATTGAACAACTCATTCCTTTTCTTCTCCTTCTTTTGGGTAGTGCTTTGTGTTCTTTAGTCTTTTGGGGTTTGGAAATTCTGCTATCGCATTTCCTAGTTTGCCTTCGAGTTAGGGGTTAAATGGTATAATTCGTTCATACAGGCGAAAATTTCAACATAAACGACTTCATTTTGCCCCAACTTTTTTTCTCTCTATGTTGTGTTGATGGATTAGAAATTTCTCTATGTTGTGTTGATAGATTAGAAATTTCTTTGACGGATTTTCTGCTCATGCAGGTATTGAAGATGCAAGCATTTCGTTTGCACCTGTTGAAGGTACATTAATTTAACCTGAGTTTTAGTGTTCTGGTGTATGTTTATGTTATTTCATCACCTAATTATTAGCTTGCCTGATAACTCTTGACCACTCTTAGAAATTATGATAACTTATTATCTTTAGGGGAATGATCAGTTCTTTAAGGTTATTCCGGTACAACCATCTCAAATAGTTCATCTCATGGCTCATGTTGGATATTATTAGCATGATAGATGGCATTCAAGATTCAATGACCAATGACTTTTTTCCTCCCTTTTTTATCGTCAATGCTGAGTTCTGTCTTTTCTTTTCCTTTTGGCCGGAAATGATGAGAAATGATGAGTTCTTCATGTGAGCGTATGAACTTTTCTGCATGTTTCTTTTCCTGTATTCTGCTTCTATGTATCATGTTTTTCTAAGTCATTTTTTCTTTTCAAAGAGATATATGTCCTCTCTTTTTATGTTCCTTGGTGCGCAGCTAGTGGCAGGCCGGCACTCAATCTTGAAAGACGTTTGGATCATGATGGTCATCCTCTTGCCATCACTGCAGCTGATGCAGTTACAGCAGGTGGAGTTCCACCGTGGAATTGGAGAGAAACCCCGGGAAATGGTAAGTTAAATTGAAGTTGGGAAATTTGCTCAACAAGCGTCTTGTTATGTTTATGCTCCAAATGTATACGGATGAGTAGCACGCAAAATGTCTTGTTAATATGTTGTCAATAGTTCGTTTATTTCAAATTCTTTTCCATTTTTTGACAGGTGGGGAGGGTCAAGCATATGGTGGTAGAGTCATATTAGTCAACTGGGGTGACTATACTAGAAGGATTGGTATCGATGGCACCGCAGATGCCATTAAGGATGCAATTAAGTCTGCTTTTAGGTTGAGAACAAAACGCTCATTCTGGTTGGAGGATGAAGACCAGATAGTCCGAAGTCTTGACAGGGACATGCCTTTGGGGAATTACACTCTTCATCTTGATGAAGGTATAGGTGTATCGATCATATTGATCTTAGTAGTTCCTTAGGATAGTGGTTGAGAAGTAGCAACTCTTATTCACAGAGATCTATCTAATAATGTTTTGCTCCCCCTTTCGTATTGAAAACTTGATGCTGAAGTCCAAATTTCAGGGGTGGCCATCAAAGTATGCCTCTATGACGAGTCGGACCACATACCAGTACACACAGAGGAGAAGCTTTTCTACACAGAAGAAGATTATCGCGAGTTTCTGTCCCGCCGGGGGTGGTCGTGTCTAAGGGAGTTTGACGGGTACAGAAATATTGAAAATATGGACGACCTTCGCCCGGGTGCAATATACCGCGGTGTGAGTTGAGGGAACCGCGTTCCCTTATCATGTTCCCTTCTCAATGTAATTGTGGATGGTTATGGACCCTTTTTTGTTCAGTGTTGCAGGTTGTGTAGCATGGCAGAAGAAAGACGATATTATATTTGCACAGTTGGCCTGCACTTTGCTGTTTGTAAATACAAGTTTAGTTTCTACTCTTCTACACTTCATTGCCTCCTTTCCTATCCATTTCATTTATTTCTTATGGTTCTTCCGCCTCTCATTTTTTGACAAATTAAATGACCTGCTAACCATTTCGCTTTCAGTTAATTCAATTTTTCGTTATCAAATGGCCCATAAACATTTAATTTTCTATTACTTCAATCTTTTGACTCCCATGAGCAAACTTTTCGGTAGGACCGTCACACCTGCTCATATATATATTGTGCTTGTTCAAACCTGCTCATATATATAATGTGTGCGCATCAAACTTCTTGTCGAGAAGGTTTCCCATCATGTATCTCTTGTTGGTCAGAAAGCTTTCTCATGAGCAATTTTAAAAGGATATAGAGTATTTGACCAAAAGATATAAATATTTATATAAATTTACTTTTAATACGGAAAAAAAAAGCTATAGCTCCACTTGTTAAAGAGGAAGTGAGCCCAAAATTTAGTTTATCCAGCCCAAGCTTAGACCAGCCCATTTTATTGGGCCCAATATATGCTGAAGGCACAAACAATATTTCGTTTTCTTAACCGCACACCAAGGATTGCTTTCATGCGATTTAAGTGATGTCTTTCTGCTGCATTTCGAAGAGCATGGGCACAACAGAATCTATTTGACATATGGAAACTAATACATCCGATGACTTGTCTGGTACGAAATGAATACATCCAACTCCCATGTCGAAAACACCAAGACGAAAATACATCTTACGGATAAGATAGTTCTGCACACAATTTTTCATCCTCGTCCGAACAATTCTAATAAATTGTGAATAAAAGATTCACAATACCAGAAGTCCACGAAACATGGATACTGGATACCATCCCCCTCCTCTTACTGCTCGTCCCATTCGTCGTTCTTGTACGACACTAGAGTGTCAACCTTGTGAATCTGCACGATCCAGCGAACAGATTAACAACTGTCAGCAACCAAAGATTTCTGAATGAATGAAAATTATAAAATGGGAATGCAATGTCTGGAACTTGCCTTGGTGTCAAAGGAATGCAGTTTCACTATTTCTGGATTTGTAATCAGTTTCGGATCACTCTCGATCCAAGTGAATGGGACTGCAACATCTTTATCCGTGTATGCCAACACATCAAACACGCCTAAAAGCAAGTAATTGAACAAATGAACATGATAAATACCAATATGAATAAGTAAACCATTTTCGTTTGGATAAGTGAGTGTGTTTGCCTTACAGGGTTCATCAAGGCATGGCAAGTAAGTGATGCTCGAAGCAATCTGCCTCATGATTGCCTGAATCTCCCTCATGATTTCCTTGTCACTCTTTTCCCTCGACACGCTTTAATAAAAAAAAAACAAAACAATGAAACATGATTTAGAAATGAATAAAACAAACTATAGTTTCATACAACACGAGGGACTCAAAATAATCCAAAATTGAATTGAATTACCCCTGCTCGACGACCTCGCTATCAGTCTCAATGCTGAAGTTCCACCTCTCAAGAACCTCATTGGTGGCCTTGCTCATTATAACAAGAACAACTCTTTGCAACTTTCCAGATTCCAGCCATTCTTTACAAGATTCAAGATTAAAACATATCAGTCTCCAAGAACAACATATCTCAAACAAGCAATGTAGATTTAGTAGGTGCAGAATGCAGTATATACATCGTATCGTATTTCGATATCGACCTACTAAGAAAAAATAACCCTAAATAGGTAGAAATTACCAGAAAGCTGAGCGGTTAGGTTGGCAATGAAGGATTTGAGGCCCTCGTCTTGCGTAAGCAACATTGGCAATCCATATTTCTTCACCTTCACAAAGCTTTCTTCAGGATACACTCCTCGATTGTACAGAATGCTATAAAATACCCAAATTTCCAACCAATATTAACTTCAATATCCAATAAATACATATCCCAAATGAATCAAACACAAAAAGGGGAACATAAACAACAAAAACAAAGACCAATATCCCATGCCCATTACCTGTTTGCCGAATATCCTGAAAGAGGCAACACAGAAATAACACAAAACGCAGAGATCAGAAAAAGATTTCTCGGAAACCGAACAAAACCCAACAAAGAAAAATGAGAATCAAATCCAATCGACGATAAATTACCGAAGAACTCGCTGACAATGGCGGCGGAGCCACGCAGAGTGATGATGTCTTTGGTCGCTGTTTTTGAAGCCATTACTACGATGCGTTTCCAAACCCAATAAAGATTCTATCCAATTTTCTGTTTGGCAAGTAAGAAAATTATGAATTTCCCAGACGAAAAGCGGTTTCTGAGTTATGTGCGATGAGGAGGTGGAAGAAATAGATTTTTAGGGCTTTGAGAAAATCATCGAAAGTAAAGTAGTGCGAATGCAACGGCTAGATTCTTTAATTTTGGTTTTTCCGGGATTAACGGTAACATTTTTAAATTTGCGCCATTTTATGGTATGAAATTATGAAAGGGGGTTTTGGACCAAATTTTTTTTTGAAAGTGGGGCCGGTCCTGTACGTTGTTGGATTTACACCAAGGCCCAAGTGTGTCGGCACCGAACCCGTTAAAACAATTTCCTTCTTTTTTTTTACACTAAATTTCTTCGTAATGCTACCATTTTCTCTTCAAATCTGAAAATTAAGTTTGATATAAAAAAAATTAAATCGAAAGTATTTATGGACGTAATAAAGGAGAATAAGTTGGCAAACAAAATACATGAATAATTATTTAAGTGTCTTGGGATTCATTTGGAAATACTTTTTAAAACGATTGCAAGCGATTTTGAAGAATTTTTTTTTGGGTAAAAGACTGTTTACTACCCTCATGTTTCGTGGTTTTCAATATTTAGTACATCAAGTTTTTTTCGTCTCAGATTCATACCTAAAGTGTAAATTTTGGGACAGTCTCATACATCCGTTAGTCAAACTGTTAAATTTTCCGTTAACTGTGACGTGGCGCACTAATTGGGCTCCACGTGTCATCCACGTTTTTTTTTCTTTTTTTTTCTTCCTCCTTCTTCCTTTCCCTTCTTCCTTCTTCTTCCTTCTCCTTCTTCTTCTTCTTCCTCCTTCTTCTTCTTCTTCCTCCAAAATCTGGGGAAGTTTGTTTTTTTTTTTTCTTTCTTCTTCTTCCTCCGATTTTTTTTTCTTCCTCATTCTTCTCCTTCTTCCTTCCCCTTCTTCCTCATCCTTCCTTCCTCCTTCTTCTTCCTCAAAAAAAAAAAAAAAAAAAAAACTGAATCTTCCCCCAGATTCGGAGGAAGAAGAAGAAGAACGAAGAAGGGGAAGGAAGAAGGAGAAGAAGGAGGAAGAAAAAAATAAACTGAATCTGGGCAGATTCGAAGGAAGAAGAAGAAGAAGAAGGAAGAAGAAGAAGAAAGAAGAAAAAAAAAAGAAAAAACTGAATCTGGGTAAATTCGGAGGAAGAAAAAAAAAAGAAAGTTGCAGTCGGAGGAAGAAGAAGAAGAAAGAAGGAAAAAAAAAGAAAAAACCGAATCTGGGTAAATTCGGAGGAAGAAAAAAAAAAGAAAGTTGCAGTCGGAGGAAGAAGAAGAAGAAGAAGGAAGAAGAAAAGAAAAGAAAGAAAAAACAAAAACTCGGATGACACGTGGCGTCCAGTCAGTGCGCCACGTCACAGTTAACAGAAAACTTAACAGTTTGACTAACAGATGTATGAGACTGTCCCAAAATTTACACTTTAGGTATGAATCTGAGACGAAAAAAACTTGATGTACTAAATGTTGAAAACCACGAAACATGAGGGTAGTAAACAGTCTTTTACCTTTTTTTTTTTATTCCAAAAGCACTTGAAGTGTTTCTTGTATAAAACATTAGTTATGTGCTTCTTAAAGGAAACACTTTAAGTGTTTTTTTAAAAGATTAACTTGCATTTTTACTAAACATTGGTCTAAAAATATTTTTCACGAAAAGTGTTTTTAGCTATCTTAAAAACACTTTCAAGATGGTAGTGACAACAATGGGCATTGAATGAGTAATCACTAATTTTTTTTTTTTTTGTTCCAAAAACACTTGAAGTGTTTCTTGTAGAAAACATTAGTTATGTGCTTCTTAAAGGAAACACTTTACGTTTATTTTTTTTATTTTTTTTAGATTAACTTGCATTTTTACTAAAGATTAATCTAAAAATATTTTTCATGAAAAGTGTTTTCAACTATCTTAAAAACACTTTCAAGATGGTAGTGACAACAATGGGCATTGAATGAGAAGTCACTAACTTTATTCTTGGCCTGTATCAAAAAATATTTGTATCAACGGACTTCTCAAATCGACAACCATAAACGTTGAATGAGAAGTCCCTTAATACTTAAAAATCACTCATTCAAACACAATAAAGAAATGTTACAAAAATACGTTGTGTAGTTCACCAAGTAATTAAGATTCAAATGTCACTTCACCTTACACATGTTATGTGTTACATACAATGGAAAAAGGAAGATTTTCTCCACGAAATAACCCTAGCTGCTCCTCCCATTCTCTCTTGTACGGAGCCAAACCCAAAACCCCTTCTCAGTGCCGCCAACTTTTTTCTTGGCTTAGGGTTGGTGGCAGCCTCTTCTTTCTAATGTTTTCCCACTTCTTCCTTTCCTTTTTATTAGCTATGCATGTAGGAAAATTTGGAAAAATAACCAAATTTTAGATCTCATATAGAATTATAACCACTATTTTAATTTTATGATAATTATAATCAAAACTTGATGTAAAAGTATTAATATACCCTTAATACTAGAGTTTCTCACAACAACCACAACACAACCCTTAAACTACCTTAAAATGTTGAGGATTACTGCAAATTGAGGCCACTGAATTAGCTTTATCTTTAATTAGCATGACAAGCTATGAGAATGTTCTTGAGAAGGTACCAATTCCATGGCTAATGTTCCTAGAAGGTACTAATTCCATGGCTAATTATTATTTTTTAATTAGATACTTGGATTTAGTGTTACACTAACTAAATTGCATACATTCCGGTATATTTTTCCAATGGATGATGAAAGAATACGAAATTTCTCATGTAAACTGCTCTTTCGACACCCATGGCTGTCGATTTTGAGAAGTCACATCTTTATTTCTCGACTTTCTTTGTAGTTTTCTCGGCGTTCTTTGCTATTTTCCGGTGTTTTTGCCGTCTCTCGATGTTCTTCACCATGTTTTGCGCTTTGATAAACCCAATCCCCATCTGGCAACTCTCGTCCTTAAACCCCAACATCCATCATCTTCCATTGCTCCTCCGTCTCACTTGCCATCCCTCCCACAACCTATGCTCAAAGCTAAGGCGACACACCTGTTTTGGTCCTCAGACCTAAGCCTTCGTTCATGGCTCCGCACCCTACCGACATGCCAAAAATTCAGGGCCAAGCGTGATGCGGCTTTGACTAAAACGAGGGTGTTTTAGATGCCCCTTAGCCCCACCCCTTCCCATTTATTTTGGTTTTTGGTTCTACTTGCAAGGGCTTGTGTTGGTAGTTTAGATCTGTTGGCTCTTCTCCAGTGTGGCGGTGAAATTTGGTTAGGAGATTTTCCTTATTGCTGTGATACCGCCGACGAATTCAACGTGTAGATGATTTTCTTCGGGCAGCTAGCCTTGTGGTCGTTGGTAAGGTGATGGTGGTCGGCCTTTACGGGTTGATGATTAGGGTTTTTCTTCAGCCTTTTTGCTGAATGGGCTTTGGCTATCCCATCCTTATTAGGCTAGTTTGATGTAATTGTTTTGGGTTTTTCTCATTCAAGGAAGTTTTTTGTTTTTCGAGAAAATAATGGAAAGAGAGATATTCATTTTATCTGTCAACTTGTATAAATTTAGGAGGTGTAGTCAAACTAAGATTTTAAAGGATTTTAAAAGTGATAGATTTGATAGAATTTAAGAGGATTGTGGTGGATTTTGGGGGGGGGGGGGGGGGGAGGATAGTTTGATTTGATGTAATTGTTTTGGGTTTTTCTCATTCAAGGAAGTTTTTTGTTTTTCGAGAAAATAATGGAAAAGAGAGATATTCATTTTATCTGTCAACTTGTATAAATTTAGGAGGTGTAGTCAAACTAAGATTTTAAATGATTTTAAAAGTGATAGATTTGATAGAATTTAAGAGGATTGTGGTGAATTGGGGGGGGGGGGGGCAGGATTTGAAATCCTAGGGGTTGGATTCTTTTTAGTTTTGGTTATACATACTTTTTGCTTTCAAATCCCGCAAAATCCACAACTTATTGAAATCCTTCAAAATCTTAATTTTTTTAATACACTTAGATTTGGATGGATTCTAAAATCCTTTAAAAAATTTTAATTGACTACACTTATATTTTAATGGATTCTAAAATCTTTTAATTGACTACACCTAAATTTTAATGGATTCTAAAATCCTTTAAAGTCTTTTAATTGACTACATTAGGATTTTAAAGTCTTTTAAAATCCTCTCAATTCCAAGTTTGAGTACACCCCGATAGTGCGATTCACACAACTATTTGTACCACTGACACACTTTTATTAATTTTTCACTATTGATCTTATTTAATTCATTCAATTTGACGGTTAAAAATTGAGAGGAATATATAAGAAGTAAAAATGGATGTGTTCATAGCTAGAAGTAACCAAAATTTATGCAATACTAATCCATTTTCTTAAATACAAAGAAGATGAGACTACAATTAATCCATGCATGCAGGAATCAGGATGACACAAAATAAGGAGAAATTTTTAGTTGTGATGGGAACACAAGTAGTATACCACGTGTTTTAATAAGAGTGTTGAGAAATTTTATTTTTAAGTTATTAACATTTTAGCACACATATCCCACTGTTTGTATAGTGACACATGGTGTACTACCACCCCATGTACCAGTCACACTGAAAAATCTCTCCAAAATAAGGGCACACACATGTGTGGCCTGAGTCAGTGTAGACCGCGAGCATTCAAACCCTAGCAAAAACATAACTATGATTCTCATATGATATAACATAACCCTAATACTTACTGTTCTTGAGTCTTGACCCCTCCATTTTCGAATCTCGATATCTACATGCATTGGAACTCGGAATATAAATTCATGACCTAAACCATACACACAAACACATATAGATTGTTACGTTTTTGGTGAAATATATATAGAGTTAGATAGCACTGCAGGTACAAAAATGTATGTATATATATGGTCATTGCCCTAGTGGGTGGTGGGGGGCGGGGGGGGGTCATAATCTATGCAAATTGCCAAAACTTCTGTGGCCAAACTTAAAAGTGGTTCAAACCAAAGAAAGCATGAAGATTCATCAGCTGTTCTGGTGCTTTCCAGGAAATGGTACACAGGCGTGAAATCAAAACTCAAAGGCTGGTATTTTATGGGTAAGTGCATGTGTGCGTGGTCCTCTACTCTTCGATATATCTTAATTAATTATGAACCTCCTTTTCTTCAGAAAAATGTCGACGTTATGTGTTCATTCATTTCCTCATTTCTGCAAAGCACTGTAATCTATAAATGTTTGGTTTACATTTCAACCTAATTTCCTGGAATTTGTGCAATCATTTAACATGTAGTCTGTTTTGTTTTGGAAACTGATGTGCATGGGTTTGGGAATTTGGTCGAGGCCATCATTTAACATGTAGTCTGTTCTGTTTTGGAAACTGATGTGCATGGGTTTGGTAATTTGGTCATGGCCTCTACTTTAATCACAAACGAGAAATGCAAAGGAGATTTTCTCAAAAGAGAAACTTTCTATGGACTTTCTTCCACCTCACAGTTAACGTCAGTTTTCGTACCAATATTATAAGAGTGCATTTTTGCTCACCACCATTTATGTGGTGTATGCTCACCATCCTATTTATCACCGTTAGATGAGTTTGAATTTTGAGATTTGTGCTTATCCACTACTCGAATCTCGAATTTCAAATTCATCTAACGGTGATAAATAGAATGGTGAACATACATCACACTAAATGGTGGTGAGCAAAAATGCTCCCATATTATAAATTGTTAAAAAAATATGAGGTGACAGAGAGTTTATAGGGAGTCCCCTCTAGGGGCGGAGGCACTAATAGGCCAGTATAGGCCAAGGCCTACCCTCACTCTTTAGGCCATTCTTAATAGTTACTATTATATTTTTTAAAACTTAGTAGTATACTTCTTTTAGTTATATAAAAATCTTAAATTCTTCACCAATAGTTCCCTCAATTATTATCTTTAATGAAAATTAGGTCTTTAAACTTTTTTTTTTTGAAAAAATCAGTCCTCAAACTAATAAAATCTACCAATTTATTTTATATTAATTTGGGTCGATGCTACAATGACCATCTCCTTGAGCCATCTTTTGAGACCACATGATGATGTACCTATTAATGGTTGGACTAGTACTTTAAGTCGATAAAGAAGAAATCTAATCATCAACAATCGCATTATGTGGTATCCAAAATATGGTCTCAAAACTTGGTCTTCCTAGCATTTTTAATTGATTTGATCCTCTTTAATTTTGATTAGCTACTCTCTATATTGACTTGATATTGGAAGGTTAATTTTAACATGAAAAAATATTTAGCACCTCAAAAAATTTAATTAGCTCAAACTCCAAGCACGTATTATACTTTCTTGCAAATACTATATCTTTCTTCTTCTTTTTTTAACATTTGCATGAGACCCCTCCTCACGTAAAATCCTAGCTCTGCCACTGGTCCCCTCAGCATTCCTAATCACAATATTATATGTATCCTTCAACCATAAATATTAGGATTTACAAATCTCTTTTGCTGAAATAGGAAAATTAATACAATAGATCGGAAATCTCTTAAATGCCCTTTATACATATATACCACCTAAAACAAGGAGATCAATATAAGGATTTGAATACCAAAGCAAAGATGATACATTGAATTGAAGGTTGTTGTTCATGTAGTTTTAAGTGAGATATAACATGAACATTTGAGATATTTTTCGTTTCAAATTTTGTATGGATCGTCTTATACGAACAAAAGGAGCTGCCGTTTAACTCAATTTCCTAATTTCATGTTTTATATTCAAGATTCTAGTTCAGAATATTCGGATCAGGTTTGAGATATGCACTCAAAATATATAAACGACATATATCCTTTCTGGTGTCACAATTTAATTAATTCCAAATATAATAATCATGTACCAGAAAAGGAGGTCAATAGACGCATGTGGGTTGGATCGATAAGATATACAAAAGCAATATGAGAGATAACTGCAGGGAATAAAATAATAGTGGTGGTATCAACCCATTTCTTTTAGGTTTTACGAAATTTTCCATCTTTAAATTAAATAAATTGAAAAATATTAAAGAACTACAATTATCAAAAAATGCGTAAAAAATAAAAAAAAATTGTGTAGATAGAACCACTCTAAAATAAAAGAGATACAAATGATAACATTCATATAAGTGAACATAGACCACACTGTATATAATATTATATAATGAGCCGTTGCATAGTGCCATTTAAAAAAATGAAAAGCTGCAGAAGGCTCATTGCAGAAAAACTACAAAACACTGTGACAGAATAATCTGAGATATTAATTTGAGGAATCCGGATATTAATTTGAGGAATCTGGATCTTCGTGGAATACTCTATATAAAAATTTCAAAAATTCGTGAATTATATTTATTTATCGTATATTGTGCGATCAGAAATTATTTTAAATATTTTTATTTAAAATTAAACATAAAAAATACTTGACAAAAATTAATCATATGATATTACAATAAATAAATACAATATACAAATCTCTATAATCCTCATAAAAAAACTGAAAAGAATCCTGTTGGTACTTTGAGCAATGAGGATTGGTCTTTTAAAAAGTACGCATTATTGATTATCTCACATTGAAAATGAAGTTAAATCTTTTTAATATTAAATGACTATACCTCTAATTGCATGAAAGCCTTTATACAAAATCTTGTATAAATAATTAAGTTAAAGATAATCATGCGATGTTGATTAGTAGTGATCATTGGACTGCCTCTGAATATTTTAAGAGTAGTATTATTCACATATTTTTTTTATCTTTAATATATTCTTAATGTTTGTCCTTTAATTTTTATCATTTCATTCGATCTAACAGCCAAAAAATGGGAGCACCACCCTATTTTAACATCTTATTTGTTTAGAGCATCCTCAAGAGAGATGTCAAAAAATAAATGTTAAATGTTAATTTGATGGCTGATGTGGCAATACCAGATTTTCTCTTCCTCCAACCTATATTTTTTTTGTTATAAATAATATTGGCATGACTCATTTTTTGAAAGAAAATTCATTATAAATTTTTAAAATTTATAATTAGTGCATTAATAAGATCCACACAATAAAATAATTGACAACACATTGTCTCATATATCAAATTTGACAACAAAAAATTCATATGTCAATACACGTAAGATTGACACATCGATTAAAACTTTTTCCTACTTTCAAATTTTATTACGTGACATATCATTTAGATGTCAAAATAAACGTTTGTTTCTTTAAAAAAAAAAAAAGCATCAAGTTTCTACTTTCTTTTAAAGATGCATGCATGAAATTTAACAAAAAGTAAAAATCTTTTTAAAACATTACCACATTCATGGAAAGGGATCCTCTCCGGATTCCTTTCACCTAATCCTCCTCATCAAACAATCCGGATCCTTGAAATTTGATCAAATAGTTACAAACACGGGCCAACTCTAAAAATTATAATAATTTTAACCGTTAGATCAAATTTCAAAAATTCAGATTGTTTGATGAGGATGATTAGATGGAAGGGATCTAGAGAGGATCATTTTTCCACATTCATTTCAAAACCTTTATCTATAAGACAAAGATAGGAGTTTGGTCTGTACTTTTCCACCCTCGACCCATAAGCTTTTCAAATCTACCAGTATTCATCGTTTTTCGTTAGTTTTACAATTTCTACTCATTTTTCATGTCTTTTTCAGTTTGTTGTCAATGTGTGTTTTTTTGTCTGCACAAAACCAGTTGTGGTCAAGTTCAAAGAATGTGGGAAGCTGTCAAATTTGGCCAACTCAACTAGTAGTGGTTGCTTTGCTGTTAAAGCAGTAAAGGGATCAGCGTTAGCAGCCATGAAAAGTGATTGGTCATGAAAATTTTATTTTATTTAGTTTTTCATGTAAATATTAAGTGGTGATTAGATGGAAATTGGTAATGACAGGGCAGATATTTGGCACGACGGCCGCACACATTTACAGTGGGTTTGCTTGGCAGACGGCCATGTCCCCACCACCGCGTGATTTCTACAGTTAAAGTAAGTCGGATGGTCCGGACCACTGGCTAACAACACGCCCTCAGCAACTTTTGTCTCATCAAATCATCGCCCTTTTTTTGTTCCTGGTGGCTTAAGAAAAACTTGTGTAAGAGTGTCCTACCACTTGTCATTTACGTGTTCTATAACTTGTTATATGCGATTTTATGATACTTTCACTTAAGGGTGACATGTCACATTTGGCCTAAAATTAATAAAATTAGTCTGCAGCTAAGGACAATAGGTCTCCTTTAACCCTAAATTAACAAAATTAGTCTCAGACTAAAAGGCTAAAGGAAATTAGGTTAAGTTTGGCCGCATAACAGACAACTTGTATCTCTAGGGAAAATTAAGTTATACCTAAAAAGGTAACAAAATATGAAGGAATACATGTAACAATGCATGGTTGAATATGGAAAATTTTAGTCCTAAGCACTTTTTAAAATATCAATTGTTAGAGGTAAGACATTGCCAAAAGAGCATCTCCAATGCAAGAACTCAAATATCATATTTGAATCCAAATATAAGACAAAACATATTCAATGCACATCGAATTTAAAACTCATATTTGAGTTTTGAGGTAAAATGAGACCCTACGTCTCATTTTATGAGATAAAGAATGAAAAACTTAGAATATAAACACATTATAACTTAATAACATATGTGCCACTAAATTTCTATCACTTATGTGCCTACTTTTGGTAGTTATGATGTGTAGAATCGTACAAAAAGTTTCTAAAAGGGTTATTCTTATCTACTAATATTTTCGTGCAGATCTTGGTGTTAGGTTTTAATAGTTAAAGTTTTGACTTGAACACGACAAAATCAATATAATGAAGACGAGGAATGCTAAAAATACTCTCTCAAAAGTGAGACTTTTCATGGATTCTCTGCCGCTTTATGTTTTTTTTTTCACAATATTTTATGAGGTTGGTACAAAAATTGAAGTAATAAATATAGTGTTGGCTCACTATTCATATTATTTTTGCTAGACCGGTGCCAAGAACTCCATTTTTAATGAATTATGGGTCTAGGTGCTTAGCAGCCCTTACTTTCACATTTATTTATTGTGAGATGATAGAGAGTTCATAAAAATTCTTACTTTGAAAGAGAATACTCTTAGCATTTCTCTTTCTCTATAATGAAAACACTTGTTTAACAATGTATTATCTATATCCTTGAAATGAAGACATGCATGAACACATTTTTTTATTTTTTTTTTTGGTAAATCTTAGTTTACTACCCTTAAATTTCGTGGTTTTCAACATTTAATACATGAGTTTTTTTTCGTCCCAGAGTCATACCTAAAATATTAATTTTAGGGCAGTCTCATACATCTGTGAGTCCGACTCTTAAGTTTTCCGTTAATTGATGATGTGGCACTCATATGAACAATGACTAGACACTACGTGTCATTAAAGATCCACGTGGAAATTAAAAATTAAAAAAATTAAATTTGGTTGTCTTCTACCTCCCCCGACTTCGCTTCCTCCCTTATCCCTCAATTCTTTCCTCTGCACCAATTTGAACGACCATCTCTCGAAGAGGACCTCCATTTTCGGTTTGCATTCGTGGGTAGTTTTGGGAATTTGCGTCAGATCCACCATTGTTTTCGTCCTCTTCCTCGTCTCGCTTTGGTTCACTTATTGCCGCAACAGCAGCAGCTCCTTGAAAGCCAAGACCTTTACACACAACTCTTCCGCCATCCCGAACGTCTCCAAAGAGATCCAAGAAATCCGAATTGACGACTTCCAGACAACCCATCGCAGCGCGACCCGAAACACATCAATCACCAGAGCCACCTTGACCCGGCTGTTGACTCGGACTCCGCCAGAGCCCAGCCCCTGCTTCTCAAGCAGGACGATCACCATCACAGCCCAGCTGGGAGCGGCGGCCGACAGAGAATTCACATTGAGATTGGAGAGGACCACTAGATTTCTTACCCGGAGAAGGGCGGCGGTGGTTAGTCGTCGCATGACAGCGGAGAGGCTCAGTCTGGGGACCAGGGGATGATCGTCGCGCCGGAGGTTTCACATTTGGGGTGGGGACATTGGTACACTCTCAGAGAGCTTGAAGATTCCATTAATGGGTTTGCTGGCGAGATTGTGATTGGTGAAGGCGGCTATGGGATTGTTTACCATGGGGGAAGGGTGGCTCGGGTGGGCAAGGGTTGGGTGATGTGGGATGGGAGAAGTGGGTGAAGGGGATGGAGGGGTGGAGGGTGGGGGAAGACGAAGGGGTGGGTGTGTGTGCGTTTTTTTTTTTAATTTTTTAATACTTTTTAAAAAAAATTTAAATTTTTTTTTTTAATGACACGTAACGTTCAATCATTGTTCACATGGACGCCACGTCATCATTTAATGAGAGACTTAATAACAAGATTAATAGATGTATGAGACTTTTCCAAAATTAACACTTTAACTTTAGGTATGAATTTAGGATGAAAAAAACTTCATATACTAAATGTTGAAAACTACGAAATTTAAATGTAGGAAATTAAGATTTACCTTTTTTTATTTATTTTTAGTTGATGAAACGATGAACACCTTCTTTAGTTCCAAGAAAATTGAAAGGTTGAAAATTCAAAAGACAGGCCAAGATAGTGAAATGATATATATATATAAGTAAATACGGATGTTAATAAGATTCTGGTCCCCTTTCATATTTTAAAGAAATCAATGATGACATTACTTTATGGAAAAAAAGATTCGTGGACAAATATTGGAATGATGTGATGCGGATAGTTCATTTTTAGTAGTACATGATTTGGCATGCCTTCAAGATCTGTTTTGCTGACCATTACGCACATATGATGATGTTTATCACCTAATTAATTATTGTAAGATGAATTTAAATTTCAAGATTTGTATAATAAATAAACACAAATCTTAATATTTAAACTTATTCAATGATAATAAGTAATATAGTGAACATTACCATTACTTGAAGTTAGTGAGCAAAATTGCACGCTTATTCTTCTCTCTGATCTCCCATTTTTTTTCATTTTCCTTCTTAAACTGAATTGATTATTTTCTATTTTTGTTCTATCTTCCATAAACTTTTGAATATACAACAATATTTTGCCAATAGAGTATACAACAATATTTTACCAAAACTTTTGAATAAACTTTTGAATATACAACAATATTTTACAATAAAAGTATGTATAGGAATGGCGGGTCCTATTGATTTTGGGGTTTTTTTTTTTTTTGTCAAATGATAACTTTTGTTACATTTTAATAGAAATGTTTACATTTTCAGCAATAATATTAAATAAAAACTCCGGACCAAGAGCATCCCAACGGAAAACACTTCTATGCGGTAACATAGGAGGCTACAGCATGAGCATCGACTTTTCCATTCCGCTTGACAAACACAAACCTCACCCCTCCTAATTAAGATGTCAAATGATCAATATCATAGATAAAACACTCCAAAGTAGCATCTACCACATACTCCCCATTCAGCATACTAATTATCACTTGAGAGTCAGGCTCAATCTCCACTTCATCACAACCCATCTCATATTGATTTTGGGTATGACTACATGAAAATTGAAGGTACGAGATAAACAAGAGGTTGTGACTTGTGAGGGTTGTTTATCCGATATGTACTTCTTCTCACACTCATTAATTCTCATTCCTAAAACCAAGTAATCATATATATTGTAAGGGAAGACTGAGAGTGATTTGAGTTGAGCAACACAATTAGCTGGTCATAAATATCCAACTCCACACAAATATACAACAACATTTTTAGAATTCATGAGAACCGAACTTGAGACTTCTCATAGATATAATAAAAAAAAAGAAAAATTAGGTTTCCATCCCTATTCTTCCTCCTCCATTGATTAAAACATTATTCATTTTCAATTTTTAACCAGGTCCTTAGATTTTAATAAACGTCATTAATTATTCAAATAATAAAATATTTTTTAAATAAGTAAATATATTCCTTTAGTGTTAGAAATGTTACATTTGGTATATTCATATTTATGGCTAAATTTTTTTATCATATATTTTTATTTTTAGTTTGTACCCATTTTTAATTTGCAACTTTTTTTTTTAATTTGTACCCATTTTCTTTTTCAATTTGTACCCATATATTAACTCCTTTTTGTGCCCATATTCTTTAAACTTTAATTTGTATTTGTACCTATTTTTAATTTTGCTAAATGTACCCATGCTAATTATATGTATTTATTTTATGTTTTAGAATATATCAATAGTTATTTTTTCAAATATGTTAATTATTATGTGGGTACATTTTTTTTTTGCTATACTTTTTGTGAACAACAATATTACTCTGAAATTGATTTTTAACTATTCATTATATTTTAAAAATATTATTTGAATTTGTTTAGATTTCATAATTTGTGGGACATTAAATGCATAATTGCATGAGTTAAATCTCTTAAATGATGCTAAAGACCTCGATCAAAATATTTAAACAAACAAGGTTATAATCTTACAATTAGGTTGATTAAGGACTAGAACTAAAATAACCAAAAACAAGTTTTCTATTTTTAATTTTATTAAACAAAATGAAAATTGAAAACAAAACGTTTTTATCAAATGTCCCTTTAATAATTAGTCCAAGCCAAATTGGACTTGGCTTTCCAACAACAATTCTAATTCATTTTGTCTTGGCGGCTGGAGAAAATTGCAAGTCTTGAAGTTGAAAAGTATTAAGGACAAGGACACCCTTCGGATCGTTTTTTAGGAATCCGGATAATTAATCCATCATGTTCGTTTATCATACATTGTACAGTCAATTTTCGTCAGGTACTGTTTATATTTAATTTTAAATAATTTTTAACTGCACAATGTACGATAAACGAACACGATTGATTGATCTTTTGGATTCCCACCAATAGGATCCGAATAGGATCTTATTCCAAATATTACCAGTACCAGCTAGTAGCTATCAGGAATAATTCACAATAAATTTCTGCATGTATAAAATTAAAAGTTCAAAACGCACATAGTTTCGCTCTTCCTCAGTAGCTAGTCCACTCTTATTTAAGGCTAATACGTTGTATGGACATGGACACGGAGATACGACACGACACAATGAAGATATATCAAATTTTTAAAAACGAAAACACGATACGACATGAATACGGTGTTAAAAATATACACAGAAAAATTAAATATACCAAAAATATTATAAAATAACCATTCAAATTTATTACTCAAGTACAAATTTATATTATTAGACCCAAACCTTCAGTTATGTACTTATGTTGGCACATCTGCAATTTAATTATTAAATTAAAAAAAAACCAAACAATGCCAAAGTCATCCGAGAAAACAAAATTGATGTGCTCAATAATTACAAATAGAAACAAAGTAATACTAAACCATGACCGGATGGTCAATTAGTTGGGAATGAATTTTAGACGGCACGTCATGAATTTGATTTTCGGTTCTTGTAAATTACACGATGGTGGTTAGGGGAATACTAAAATGTCTCTATGAGTCTTCCCAACCCTTGAACAAATATATTGCTGGAGTGAAGAACTAAATAATATTATAGTTTACATGAGGCCACAACCGCATATAATATATTATAATGGAAAAATTAGGTTCCCATCCCTATTTTTCTTCCTCCATTGATTAAAACCTTATTCCTTTTCAATTTTTGATCAAAGTCCTTGGATTTTCAAAAACGTCATTAATTATTCCAATAATAAAATAATTTTTATTTCTAAATAAGTAAATATATTCATTTAGTGTTGGAAACGTTACATTTGGTATATTCATATTTAAGGCTAAATTTTTTTATCATATATATATTTTTTCGTTGGCACCCATTTTTAATTTGCAACTCTTTTTTTTTTAATTTGTACCCATTTTACCTTTTAATTTGTACCCATATATTAATTCCTTTTTGTGCCCATATTTTTTAAACTTTTATTTGTATTTGTACCCATTTTTAATTTTGCTAAACGTACCCATGCTACTTATATGTATTTTGTTTTTTTATGTTTCAGGATATATCAATAGTTATTTTTTAAAATATGTTCATTATTATGTGGGTATATTATTATTATTATTATTTTTGCTATACTTTTTTGTTAAGAACAATATTACTCTAAAATTGATTTTTAACTATTTGTTATATTTTAAAAATATTATTTGAATTTGTTTAGATTTCATAATTTGTGAGGCATTAAATGCATAATTGCATGAGTTAAATCTCTTAAATGATGCTAAGGATCTCGATCAAAATATTTAAACAAACAAGATTTCAATCAAACAATTAAGTTGATTAGAGACCAGAACCAAAATAACCAAAAACGAGTTTTCTATTTTTAATTTTATTAAACAAAATGAAAATTGAAAATAAAACGTTTTTATCAAATGTCCCTTTAATAATTAGTCGAAGCCAAATTGGACATCGCTTTCCAACAACAATTTTAATTCATTTTTTCTTGGCGACTGGATAAAATTGCAAGTCTTGAAGTTGAAAAGTATTATGGACAAGGATCCGTTCCGGATCTTTTGGGATCCGGATGATCAATCAACTGTGTCCGTTCATCGTACATTGTGAGATTAATTTTCATCAGGTACTGTTTATATTTAATTTGAAATAAAAAATTTAAAATAATTTTTAACCCACGATGTACGATAAACGAACACGATTGATTGATTATTTGAATCCCCACAAATAGAATCCTATTCCAAGTATTACCAGTACTAGCTGGTAGCTATCAGGAATAATTCACAATAAATTTGTGCATGTATAAAATTAAAAGTTCAAAACCCACATAGTTTCACTCTTCCTCAGTAGCTAGTCCTCTCTTATTTAAGGCTAATACGTTGTATGGACATGGACACGAAGATACGACACGACACAATGAAGATATATCAAATTTTAAAAAACGACAACATGATACGACATGAATACGATGTTAAAAATATACACAAAAAAATTAAATATACCAAAAAAATTATAAAATAACCATTCAAATTTATTACTCAAGTACAAATTTATATTATTAGACCCAAACTTCAGTTATGTACTTATGTTGGCACATCTGCAATTTAATTATTAAATTAAAAAATAAAACAAACAACGCCAAAGTCATCCGAGAAAACAAAATTGATGTGCTCAATAATTACAAATAGAAACTAAATAATATTAAACCATGATCGGATGGTCTATTAGTTAGGAATGAATTTCACAAGGCACATCATGAGTTTGATTTTCGGTGCATTTAAATTACACGATGGTGGTTAGGGGAAGACTAAAATGCCTCTGTGAGGCTTTCCAACCCTTAAAAAAATAGATTGCCGAGGCGAAGAACTAAAGAATACTATAGTTTACATGAGGCCAAGAACTAAAGAATATTATAGTTCACAGAGGCAATCTAATTGAAAAGGAATTAGGATAAGGATAATGCTAGGGAGACCAAAATTTTAAACCAAATCTGCAAAATCAAATGATGTGTCATCAATAGGAAATAAGTACGTTAATCAATACTTAAATAATAGTCCAATCATCAACGTCCACTTCATTGGCTTACCAAATTTGGTTTAGAAATTTGTTCTTACTAGCATTACCCAATTATTAACCAAGTTCACCATGTAGTTGAATTATTTTATATAAATAGGAAAGGTGAAATGCCAATTTATTCCTGAATTATCACCTAAGTGAAAATTAGGTTCCTAAATTATTATTATTATTTTCTTTAGAAAAATCAGTCATTTAATTATAAAAATCTACCAATTATATTCCTAATATTAGATTTGAAGCTACTGTATTCAATTTTTCGTCAATTTAAGTCACATTGTTTACATGCGATACATATTGGAGGGTAGATTGGTAATTTTTCATAAAAAATAGTGTATAGTGTTAACTCTGGAGAGTACATTAGACGTTCAATTTGCAACCTATATGAAATGTTAAGGGTTTACTCGAGAAAATAATGGTATTACACTCTAAAGTGTGTCAAGTAACTTAAGTTGACGAAAAATTAGATAAAATAGCTTTGAAAATCATAGTATTGTTGCAGTCATATTTAGAAGAGGAATGTGATTGTGTAGATCTTAGGAAATCTGGGAAAGTATTTTATATTCCTATTAGGATTAGATTAGCTATTAAATATTGTAATCATAAATGGAAAGATTTTACCCTTCCTACTACTATAAATAAAGGCATAATGAGGTGAATCAAATACACCTCACAATTAAATCAATCTCTCTTCTCTCTCAATATTGCCGAATCCCTCTCTCTCTCTCTAAGATTTAGATCGTTCAATCAAATAGTCTTACAACAAGTATAAACAAAAATAATGATTTTTAATAAATTTAAGGAATTATTTTACTAAATCGGCACATCATCCAAATAGGAATGTTAAAATTCCAAATTCATACCGCCCACGTTGCTCGGTGCGTGTTCTTTATAAGGATCCAGAGGCACTGTTCAAAGTCTCAGAGAGAGGAGAGAGACCCACCAGCAGCACTAGATGTAAAGCATTCAGCAACTTTGATTCTTCCTCGTCACTACCCTCCCTCCACGTGCGTCCTCTCGTACATTCACAGGTTCGCTTCTTTAAAAACCGACCCAGCTTACCATTTTTCTTTGTTTTCCTATCCATTTAATATAATCCCAATAATTTTGTTTGCACCTGCGGCATTTCAATGGCGATTGGGTTGTTGGGTTTCGATCTTTTGCTTCTTATCTGAATTGGGTTCCCATTGTTCTTATACAATTGGCCTTTTTTATGCAGGTCTCGTCCATTAAACTCTCCCTGTACGTAGAAGCCAGAGTTTTTCATATTCTTTGAGTTGGGTTAGTTAGATTTTCAAAAAGTTTCTGAATTTATTTCTGCCATTGATGGATATCTCACTGGAGATTTCGAATGTAGCTTTTTTCATAGTGTTATTAACGTGGGTTTTGCTTGATATTATGAGAGGAAGAAAAAATGGTGGCCAAACAGGTTTGAGATATAGAGCGGAAGACAGAGGGTGCAAATTTCCTGATTTGGTCACCTTTTCAGCAAATGCTTTAATCTCAAGCTTTTACCTTGGTTTTGGGATTTATGAGTATTGGGGTGGTAGAATTGTAAGCTGTAAATCCATCTTCTCAGGCATGACTTGGGTTTTGGCCACAGTAGTTACAGGTTACTCAATGATTTACAGAGCTCACAGTGAGCCAAAAAGGTGGCCTTGGGTCCTCAGTTTCTGGTGGATCTTTTCCTGCATTTTTTACTCACTTTCTGTGTGCTTTTACCTCATTGCTCACTTCAAATTCTACAATTTTCCAGAGATTTTCCCAAAGGCTAGTTTAGTCGATTTCGCTTCGTTTCCTTTGTCAATACTGCTTTGTTTCAATGCTTTTAGTTACGTCCAGAAAAACAATGACCTTAAACACCCATTACTTGAGAAGGAAGATGAAATTCCCTCCCAAGAGAGTGACACTTACACCAATGCTGGAATTTGGAGTAAGGTTACATTTCAATGGCTGAACCCGCTTTTCAAACGGGGTCGAACCCAAAAGCTGGAATTGCCTCATATACCATCTATTCCTCCCTCAGAAAGAGCAGCATACGCTTCCTCTTTGCTCGATGAATCACTGAGCAAACAGAAGATGGAGGACTCTTCGTTGCCAAAATCCATAATGCTGGCTGTGCGAAGATCATTAGCTGTAAATGCTGTTTTTGCAGGTAAACTCGTTGTTCTTGGATCACTTTTCTTTTTAGTTTTTGTTTTATTCAGTCCTGCAGGTTTTTATGTGTTTTTTTAATTTATTTTTGTAGGAGTCAATACGGCTGCATCATATATAGGTCCTTTTCTGATTACAAATTTTGTAAATTATTTACTCGAAAAACAAGATGATTCAGGCAACCGCCATGGACTGATTCTTGCGTTAGTATTTTTCGTTGCTAAGACATTGGAATCATTGAGTCAAAGACAGTGGTATTTTGGTGCTCACTTAATTGGTGTACGAGTAAGAGCAGCTCTCACCGTGTTGATTTACAAGAAATCTATTTCCATCAAGTATTCGGGTCCAAGCAATGGTAAAATTATTAATTTGATCAATGTGGATGTTGAAAGAATTGGAGACTTCTGCTGGTACGTTCATGGCATCTGGTTGCTCCCGCTTCAGGTATTTTTGGCCTTGGCTATCCTTTACAGGAATCTTGGTGCAGCCCCCTCTGCTGCTGCTCTTCTTTCCACTGTTTTGGTCATGGTATGCAACACACCGTTGGCCAATAGGCAAAAAAGGCTTCACTCCAAGATCATGGAAGCGAAGGATTCGAGAATCAAAATAACATCGGAGATTCTGAAGAGCATGAGAGTTTTAAAGCTGCATTCATGGGAGTCCACATTCTTGAAGAAGCTGCTTCAGCTCAGGGAAACAGAGAGGCATTGGCTGAAGAGATACCTTTATACATGCTCGGCGGTTGCCTTTCTCTTCTGGGCTTCACCAACTCTAGTTTCAGTTACCACTTTTGGTGTTTGCATTATACTAAACACACCTTTGACAGTAGGTACTGTATTGTCCGCTTTAGCTACTTTCAGAGTTCTACAAGAGCCTATCTACAACCTGCCAGAGCTCATTTCCATGATTACACAGACAAAGGTATCGATTGATCGTATCCAAGAATTCATCAAAGAAGATCAAATGAAGCTGATTCCTTGCCATCATTCAAAAATATCCAATGTCATGATTGTTATCGAGACAGGAGAGTATGAGTGGAAAACAAGCAATCAAAACTTAAAGAAACCTACAATCAGAATTACAGAGAAAATAAAAATACCGCAGGGATACAAGGTTGCTGTTTGTGGCTCAGTTGGTTCTGGCAAGTCAAGCCTACTATTGAGTATACTCGGTGAGATTCCCAAAATTTCTGGGCCAGGAGCAAAAGTTTATGGCACAAAAGCTTATGTTCCACAAAGTGCTTGGATTCAGACTGGAACGATAAGGGAGAATGTATTGTTTGGCAGGAAAATGAAAAGGGGATTCTATGAGGATGTTTTGGAAATTTGTGCTTTGGACCAGGATGTCAAGATGTGGGCAGATGGAGATTTGACGGTAGTGGGAGAGAGAGGGATGAACCTAAGTGGAGGAGAAAAGCAAAGAATTCAACTCGCACGAGCTGTGTACAGCGATTCAGATGTTTATATTTTGGACGATCCTTTCAGTGCTGTTGATGCACATACCGGAACACACTTGTTTAAGGCAAGCCAAACTTCTCATCATTTTATATTTTCTTTAGTTTTTTCTGATATCGTTATTTTATGTTTTATGTAGCGACATGGTTTTAATCAGACGTAATGTTTTGCAGAAATGTCTCTTGCAACACTTGTCCCAGAAGACTGTTATCTATGCCACCCACCAATTAGAATTTTTAGAGGCAGCAGACCTTGTCTTGGTAAGTTTTTGAAATTTTCGTTTTTATACTGAGATGATTACATGTTTTATCGAGTCTCATATCTCTCCGGTTTAATTCAATTGCTGATAGGTTATTAAGGATGGTCAAATTTCTCAGTCTGGAAAATATGAAGATTTGATTGTGGATCCCAACAGTGAACTTGTTAGACAAATGTCTGCACATAAAAAATCATTTGAACAAGTTAACACTTGCCAACAAGATGATTCCTTTAACAGCAAATCTCATCAAGTTAATCTCATAGAGGTTTTAGATGAAGAAGAAAAGCCTTTCAACAACGGCAAGCTTTCAGAAAAAAGTCATGAAGAGGAAGCGGTAACTGGTCGAGTAAAATGGAATGTTTACTCAACATTTGTCACTTCTGCTTATAGAGGTGCTCTTGTCCCGGTCATCCTACTCTGTCAAGTCCTCTTCCAGGGACTACAAATGGGAAGCAATTACTGGATTGCTTGGGCAGCGGAGAAAGAATCCAGGGTCAGCAAACAGCGGTTGATTTGGGTATTTGCTCTGTTGTCTGGTGGGAGTTCCATCTTCATATTGGGAAGGGCAGTTTTTCTGGCAACTATTGCTATTCAGACTTCTCAGCGTCTCTTCCTTGGAATGATTACTTCAGTTTTCCGCGCACCAATTTCATTTTTTGACTCCACACCTTCTAGTCGAATCCTCAATAGGGTCAGTTTAAATTCATCTTCCGTTTGCCTGTTTAATAAATTCCATTGAAGTATAAATCAAGTTCGACCACTTAATTCTTATTCCCCTGTTAATGTTTGCAGTCTTCTTCGGATCAAAGCACAGTAGACATTGATATTCCATATAGATTAGCTGGATTGGTATTTGCCCTCATCCAGCTAATAAGCATCATCATCCTTATGTCTCAAGTGGCCTGGCAAGTCTTCATTCTTTTCCTTCTTGTTCTTGCACTCTCCGGCTGGTATCAAGTAAGTAATATCCCATTTTGAATTTAGTTTTACTTTTTAAACTTTCGATTTTATTTAGAACCTCCAAGGGTATCTGCGCCATATTGCACAATGTGAAAGTTGACAGTTCTTCCAGCTCATATTCAAGTATTTGGTACGGGAATTTTATTTTATTTTATATGTTTTGCAGGCTTATTACATTACCACAGCTAGAGAACTAGCCAGGATGGTTGGAATTCGAAAAGCTCCAATTCTTCACCACTTTTCAGAATCGATATCAGGGGCAGGAACAATTCGGTGTTTCAGTCAAGAAGGCCGCTTCCTGATGAAAGTAATGGCCTTGATTGATGATTATTCTCGCGTAGCCTTTCACAATTATGGCACGATGGAGTGGCTATCTGTTCGGACGAACTTTCTGTTTAACCTTGTCTACTTCCTACTTCTTATCATCTTGGTGAGCTTGCCTAGGTCTGCCATTGACCCTAGTAAGCACCTCCAATCCCTGATTTTTGTTGAGCATTAGTTTAACTGTCGGTATGTCTTGGAATGCATTATCAGGCATTGAAATTCCAACTCTTAACTAATGGAGTACTTGCTCTGGTCTTAGGTTTGGCGGGATTGGCAGCTACCTATGGTTTGAACCTGAATGTCCTTCAGGCTTGGGTAATATGGAATATGTGCAATGTAGAAAACAAAATGATTTCTGTCGAGCGGATTCTTCAATTCACAAATATACCAAGTGAGGCACCGCTTGTGATTGAAGATTGTAGACCAGCGCCTGAATGGCCTATGGCCGGAAGAATTGAACTTGAAAACCTTCATGTGCAATATAATCCAGCTCTCCCAACCATTCTCAAGGGGATCACTTGCACCTTCCCTGGAATGAAAAAAATAGGAATTGTGGGCAGGACTGGGAGTGGAAAATCCACTCTGATCCAAGCTCTCTTCAGAGTAGTAGAACCCTCGGGAGGGCGAATTCTTATTGATGGTGTCGATATATCTAAAATAGGTCTGCAGGACTTGAGGTCAAGGTTGAGCATAATTCCACAAGACCCGACATTATTTCAGGGAACCGTGAGGACCAATCTGGATCCTTTGCAACAGCATTCTGATCAAGAGATATGGGAGGTGAGGATCAAAACCTTTTATTTTAGATAGATTATATGGTGGTATGGTATCGTTACTTATGCGACTCAATAACTCAGGTTATCAATCAATGCGGACTGACGGAGATTGTTAGGCAGGACCAAAGGCTTCTTGATGCACCTGGTATGAAGATCTCGTAATCTACTCAATCATATAATGAAAGTTGATCAATTGTTTTGTTGTCTCATTCACCGAGTTGCCTAATTTATTTGAAAATCTGGATTGTATTACAGTTGCTGAAGACGGAGAAAACTGGAGTGTTGGACAGAGGCAGCTCGTTTGCCTCGCTCGAGTGCTCTTGAAGAAAAAGAAAATTCTTGTGTTGGATGAGGCTACAGCTTCTATTGATACAGCAACAGATATTGTAATCCAGGAGACCATAAGGAAAGAAACGAGTGGATGCACCGTGGTCACTGTGGCTCACAGGATTCCTACTGTTATTGACAACGACTTGGTTCTAGTTCTTGACGAAGGTAGTGTAAGAATTCTTAAAATAGGGCTTTTTCTTACACTAAATTTAATAAACATAAAACAACATGGAACTTTACGACCGGCGAGAATACTTTTGATTGCTAGTATAACCTGGTCACTAGGTTTTTCCCAAGAGTGATAGAACCTTTCACTTTAGCGGATTATTGAAAAACGTATTATTGATTAGGTGACATGCCCTGAAATGATTTTTTAACTGTTTGAATCGTACAGGCAAGGTTTTGGAGTACGATTCTCCAGCTCGGTTACTTGAGGATAGTTCTTCGGCATTCTCCAAGTTGGTGGCAGAATTCTTGGGGAGATCTTCCATGAGCAGCTGCTACAGAGATCCAAGTAGAGGCGCATCTTTGTAACTCCCAAACGATGCTGTTGGTTCGCGTTATTATTCTTACTACCCAAATGTTGACGTGAACGGATGAAGGATGATATTCTGCAACTGAAAGGTGCAATACCGATGGAAGTTGAAATGCCGGAAGCAGGGTCGTCCATGAGATTTTGGGGATCCTGTGCGAGACTCTAAGGGAGGCCTTTAAAAAGTATAGAATTTTGGTTGATATGTTTTTTTTTTTTACTTTTTAATTTTTATTATTATGTATAAATTGAGGTAAAAAAAAAAAAAAAAACAAAAAAGACTGGTGTTGTGGTTAGGTACCTATTTGTATCCCTATGTTTTTGGGTTCGAAATTCCTTATTTTTGCATACCAAAAAAAAAGCCCTTAGAAGGTCTAACATTTTAGTTGCTATGTTTTCTTTTACATTTTAATTATGATTGTATATAATTGAGATAAGAAACCTTGTGTGAGACTATAAGGGAGACCTTTAAAAAGTATAGAATTTTGGTTGATATGTTTTTCTTTTTACATTTTAATTTTTATTATTATGTATAAATTGAGGTTAAAAAAAAAAAAAAAAGACTGGTGTTGTGGTTAGGTACCTATTTGCATCCCTATGTTTTTGGGTTCGAAATTCCTTATTTTTGCATACCCAAAAAAACAGCCCTTAGAAGGTCTAACAATTTGGTTGCTATGTTTTCTTTTACATTTTATTTATGATTGTATAAAATTGAGATAAGATTATGGTGGCTATAGAAGAATTTGGTAAATCATTGCAAATATAAATATATATACTATCTATATAGGCAAAATTAAATCATGATTGAGGCCCCTTCCGAATTGGAGGCCCTGTGCGGTGGCATCACTTGCACACCTCAGGGCCGGCTCTGGCCGGAAGAACCTGCCGCTGGAATGGCACTCTTTCGTGCATGCGCAACTGATGTCGCAATGTCTCACACGGTGCAAATCTGCTCGTATCCCTGCCTGTGTCGACTTCAGAAGCCAGGCATCAACCTCGGAAACATGTCTAAGGACTCGTGCTGGGGTCGCTCACGGCACCATTACCAGTAGAATTTGATAGCCATTCGATGGAAGCTCATACCGTGAAGATTGAAGTCCCAAAATACTGGGACTGCAAAACAAAGTCCTAAATATGTTATTTAGCTTTTGTAATAATCCCAAATTCCTTCTTTCATTTGTCCATGGAATCATCAGCTAATTAGTTTTTACGAAGATAGCAACTTTTGCACTAACTTTTGCATTTAGATTCCTTCACTTCTTCAAATGATACGTGTCATTTTTTTACACAAAGAACAAGACCTTTAATGTTTTTAGCTAGAAATTAATGATGAAAAATAAAAAATATAATTTCAAATGCATTAAATATATATATATATATATTTTTTTTTTTTTGTGTAAAAAAATTACAAGTGGCTTGTGAAGAAGAGAAAAAAACCAAATGCAAAAGGTTGCTAGCATTTCTCCACAACTTTTTCTTGAATCAACAAAAAAAATTATTAATAAAAACATTAACAGTAATGAAGCAATTCAAGAAAGAATTAATAAAACAAATCAAAGTTTAATTAAATTTATTTCGATTATAAAAGAGTCGCTTTCTAATACTAATATTAGTCTTAGTAAAAAAAAATTCAAATACTTTTTTTGACTTATCTTACTTTTCACAAGCATATGTATTTTACAAATTATCACAAACCAATGATAATTAATTAAGAATAATACTTGCATTCCCTCTTAGAGGAGAAAACTTTTAGTGTGTCCGGTACATCAAATGTCATAATACAATTGGTTGAAATTTGTTTTACTAACGATCTTACGTTTTTGTGTTAAAAAAATGACATGTGTTATCTGAAGAACAAGATCTTTATTGATAAGGGGAAGCATTTTTACGAAATCATCGGCACCATTACCAGTAGAACTTGATAGCCATTCGATGGAAGCTCATACCGTGAAGATTGAAGTCCCAAAATACAGGGACTGCAAAACAAAGTCCTAAATATGTTATTTAGCATTTTTAATAATCCCAAATTCCTTCTTTCATTTGTCCACGGAATCATCGGCTAATTAGATTTTACGAAGATAGCAACTTTTGCACTAACTTTTGCATTTAGATTCCTTCACTTCTTCAACTGACATGTGTCATTTTTTTACACAAAGAACAAGACCTTTAATGTTTTTAGCTAGAAATTAATGATGAAAAATAAAAAATATAATTTCAAATGCATTTGAAGTTTGAATAAGATGCAGCTATGTGTTGTGCAGTGCCATTCATATAGCTAAAAAGTTAATCATGATACTATTCACTTTACCCTTTATTTTTCTTTATCGTTAAAATTCAAAATTTTCAAGCCATTTTCATTAGTTTTCTTTAATTAATATGGTACAATTTCTTGTGTTTCTTAATTCATATGAAGTTTGAATAAGATGCAGCTATGTGTTGTGCAGTGCCATTTTACTTCATAAAGTTTCTTTTTACTCTGGCCTATTTTTTTATTATTATTTTTAAATGTAAGAGTTGAATGGTAAATAAAGGAGAGTTTTCTTTAATACGAACACGATTGATAATCATATTCTAATCTAATATGCACAAGCAAGGAGTTTCGAACCTGGAGGCGAGCGGAGAGTAGACTGCTATAGCTAACTTGATTAGATTCATATGTGCCCATTAAAATGAGAGTCTGTAGGATTTTACATCTCATTTTATTTATTTATTTATTTATTTATTTTGAATTTTACAATCATTAAGGAGAGGAGCAGGGTTTGAAACTATTACATTAATTTAAGGGAAGAACAAGGGGGCGGAGCTAGGACTTTTTTGGGTGGGCTAACTGAAATTAATTTAGTATCACAAAATTATATGTTGATTTTTTTTACCTATATAAAATTATATAATAATAAACATGAAATAACAACGATGAAATATAAACTTTTCTCAAAATTGTAATCTAATCGACAAATTCAAGGACCATATAAATATTTAACCTGCTAATTAAATCAAGAATAGTAAAAAAAGAGATTAACAACGTACCAATGTGACATTCATTGGAAAATCTCAATGGAAAGTAAGGAAATTACGGAGCTAGGGGTTTAATGGTTAATTAAAAGTTCTTTTCTTGAGTACGAAGCACAATGGCTAGATTGCACAGGGTAAAAAGTTTGTTTGTTTGTTTTTTTTTTTGTTTTTGTCAAACAATAAATTTGTTAGATTAGATGTTGGATTAGGGAGCTGACAGAGTTCGAACTTGCGCTATGGTGCAAGGGTAACACTCATCTCCGCCACTATAAAAGGATACGGAATAGAGATAGAAATCATTTTACTTTCAGCATAAAAAATATTATTTATTACCTATCATTCACTAACCTGTATTAAAATTGAGTGAGCTATATAGATTACATGCATTAACATAAGCTATTAAAACATGAATTAAACAATTTCTCCCACCTAAGCATTGTGGGCGGCCTTGGCTTAGGGCCGGCCTGAGTACTTAGGGGTCCTGTGCAAAACTTAGATGAAGGCCCTTTATTTTTTCTTAATGTAGTATTTTCTTTATTATTTTTCAATTTCGTTATCAATAAAATCTGAATACTACAAGTTGGTGCAATTGAAATAAGTCTGTTTGAGTGGACAACTGTGCTTTCTTTCTTCAAAGGTCTCCACTTCGAACAGGTTGCATTCTCTTTTTTTTTTTTTTTTTTTTTTTTTGTATAAATTTATATGCCTTTTTAAAGTTTATAAATTTGTAAAAATTAAGCAAAATAATGCCACAAGGACTCGAGCCCAACACCTGAGAGCAATTCCACTTTGCGCCAGCAACCATCTCATTTATCCATTCAAGTGAACAGTAATAGAGTCAAGTGAACAGTAATAGACCAAAGTATCTCCACCCCTAAAACCAAATAGCCTAGTCAATTTTATTAAAATATTATTAATTTTTATTATAAAATAATAATTTAATTTTTAACAAATGCATCTCTGCTCCCCTCCCCTGTCTTTGCCTCAGAAGCTCCCCCACCGCTCCCCTCTAATGTGAGAAGAAAGAAACCCATTAACAAGATGAAGGGATATGGGAGAACACAGTGGAAGGGATCTATCTATCTATCTCTCTCTCTTTGAACCTTAGCCTCGAGGAGGGCGTCGAAGGCGCCCAAACCCCCATCCCCGCCACCCTTTGCTCCGCCTGCAAATTGGCCTTCTTCAACCACAGCCTTGAGAAGCTCTGCACTAAGATCTCTTTGCGACGCGTTGATCGTGCGGGAGGTTGATGGCCCGGCTGACGTCAGATGGCCCGGCATGTGGGTCTGTCGATTTTAGGCAGGTTTCTTGCCTGGCTTGGGTTGGGTGCCGGTCAAAATGCTAGGCTGGAGTGGATAGCCTGGGTGCTGGGTTGGTTTTTTAGTTGGGTGCTGGCCTATCAGTTCCCTGGTGGAACTGCTATGAGCGAAGAGACAAAAGGCCTCCACCGCTAGCGCTGGAACATTTATTAGTATCATTTTGCACTTATCTAGTACATGTAAAGAAATATTGGGGGCCCTTCCAAATTGGGGGCTTGTGCAATGACACCTTTTGCACACCCTCAGGGCCGGCTCTGCCACGAGGAAGAAGAGTTTCGAACTGGAGACGCATTAGAAACTTAACACCCTATCCAATAAGATATTATATCACATGCACATATTTTTAATTTGACAAACCCAAATTCACAACCCTTGCATGCATTAATAAATCCCACTTCAAAAGGCTTATTTGGTGAGGTTTTTGTGCTTGTTCTTAATTTTCAGCACCATTCCTTGTATTTATAAGGAATCAAAGTGGGGAAGGCTGAACAATTCAAATTAGGTTGGAAGTATTGACCTATTAACATTAAGGGGAGGGAGAAAATGATGACAGCTATAGAGATTAGTATTATTGCTAGAGAAAACATCAAACCCTCCTCTCCGACTCCCACTCGCCTGAAAACCTTCGAGCTTTCAATTTTGGATCAAATGATTCCACCCACATACATTCCACTCCTGCTTTTTTATCCCACAAGTGATCATCAGAGAGTCCAGTAGTTAAAGGAGTCACCATCCGCAACTCGAACTCGCTTCTACCCTTTTGCCGGAACAATCAAAGATAACGCCTTTATCGAATGCAACGATGATGGGGCCTGCTTTAACGAAGCTCGAGTGAGCTACCTACCCTCACACATCCTCAATGAACCCGATCACGAAGTAATGAAACAGTTTCTGCCCATTAACTTCGAGTCCTCAGAAGCAGGCAAGGGATGTGTGCTGCTTGTTCAAGGCAACTACTACGAGTGTGGTGGAATGGCTGTAGGGCTATGCCTTTCTCACAAGATAGCTGATGCAGCCGCATTAAGCACATTCATCAGAAGCTGGGCTGCCACTGGTTCTGGGATTGGTGATGAGTGAGTGGTGATTCCTCTTTACAATTCAGTGGCAATGGCCACACCAAAAGACATCTCAGTGGACCCACCAGCTGTTGAGATGATACCACACAAATCTGTGACAAAGAGGTATGTATTTCATGGCTCAAAGATTGCTGCCCAAAAAGCTAGGGTTGCTAATAATTTTGTTGAAAACCCTACGGAGGTTGAAGCTTTAGCTGCCCTGATTTGGAAATGAGCAAGGAAGGCCTCAAGGATTACTTTAGGGTTTTCATCCAGGCCATCAGCATTTTACCAAAACGTGAACATTAGAAACAGAGTTGTCCCTCCTGAGCCTAACGAGTCTGTTGGGACTTTGTTGGGTCGTTCTTGCAAGGACAGAAGAGGCTGCTGAGACAGAGTTGTTAGACGTAATTAACTAAACAAGATTAAACATGAATCACAATCTAATAAGAACCAACCAATATTGTCTATGAGATAACTTAAGAAGAATGGCATACCTGCAGAAGTTCCTGAACTAGTAGCCATGGCGCTGAACTTTCAGTGAACCTTCTTCTCTCTTGCAGAATATCAAGAACTCGACTTACAATAGGTTTAAGTCCCAATATGAGCGTGTGTTCTGTGAGAGAAGAGGCCACTATATATGTATATATATATACACACATAGTCTTTCCATACCAGAAAATGATTCCCTATTAAAATCCTTGTAGAAGACAAATACTTGTTTTCCTTGTTCCATAAGAACTGATCTTAATGCTATACAAAACCTTTCTTAATTAAGGACTAACAATCCTCTTATCAATAAGACTTTTCTACCAAACTAAATACCTATAGCCGGTCCCTAAAACTTCTCTATCTCATACTCATTCCAACAAGAGTTGCATGGTTTGGTTGCTGAACTGAGGAAAGGGATTGAACAATTTACCAGTAAGGCCACCATTGAGTGACATTTCGGTAATTTCGGAGCTCAGATGGCGGCCATAGGGTTGTTAAGTAGGGATGACATGGATTTTTATGTGTGCACCAGTTGGTGTAGGTTTGAATTGTATGAGGCAGCAGGTTTTGGGTGGGGGAGGCCAATGTGGTGAACTCAGTAGCTAGGTTAAACTGTCTTTAATTTTTAAAATTATTATTATACAATAACTTTGTTTTTTTTTTAAACAAGTGATATTATCTACACTAAAGGGAGGGGGTGGGCTTAGCTAACAAAGAGTTAGCAATAATGTGGTTCAAACTCGCATTTGGCGAGAATCAAACCTAAGACTTCTCACTTACAACAAGTGAAAAGGAATACCACTAAACCGTAGCACTAAGTGTCTATCCTACAATAACTTAGATGTCCTTAATTGACCGCAACCTAATGAAAGAGAAATGAATGTAAATAGACTAGAAATACTTGATAGACTAAGCATTTCTATTGGTGCATTTTTCAAATTATTTGAATTTAAGGAACCCTTGAATTTAACAGTCGACATATTGTTTGAAATTTCAAATGTGCATTATTGTTTTAACAGTCTTCCTGCTTGATCAAGATCTTAGACCTCAATCCTAAAGCAGGAGCAAAAATATGGCTCAAGTGATGAACATTGAGATCACCAAGAAGGAAATCATAAAACCATCCTCTCCAACTCCCCACTACCTCAAAAGGTTCAAGCTTTCTCTTTTGGATCAGCTTGCTCCAGTAGCCTATGGTCCTCTGGTTCTTTTCTACCCCAACAATGTCAATGGGGTTGCGACGGAGGAAAGATCTCAGCAGCTGAAGAAATCACTCTCGGAAACCTTAACCCGCTTCTACCCTCTTGCCGGAAGAATCAAAGATAACATCTTTATTGATTGCAATGATGAGGGGGCTATTTACGTTGAAGCTCAAGTCAACTCGCTTCTCTCAACCTTCCTTCATCAACCCGATTTTGATTTTCTAAAATTGTTCCTTCCCATTGAGGTTGGATCCTCTGAAGCAGCAACTGGGCCTCTTTTACTTGTTAAAGCCAGTTTCTTTGAGTGTGGTGGATTGGCCATAGGCGTGTGCTTCTCACACAAGCTTGCTGATGCATCAACTCTTGGCCTTTTCGTCAAAGCTTGGGCTGCCACATCTCTTGGTATTGGTGACACTGTGGTACCGGACTTCAGCAGTGCAGCAATCCGATTCCCGCCTAGAGATTTCTCGGTGCAGAGGCCTGCCGTGGAGATGAAGATAGGAAAGTGTGTGACAAGGAGATTTGTTATTGATGGACCAAAGATGAGGGATCTTAAAGCTAAAGTCACTAGTGGAAGTGTTGAGAAACCGACAAGAGTTGAAGCTGTTACTAGCCTCATATGGAGTTGTGCAATGAATGCATCAAAATTAAGTTCAGGGGCTTCAAAGGTGTCAATGGTGTCACAATCGGTGAACATACGCAAACGGATTGTGCCACCATTGCTGCAAACCTCAGTTGGGAATCTTGTGGGGTACTACGCTGTAAGGACGGACGAGAGTGGGATAGAGTTGAAGGAATTGGTTTCCCAAATGAGGAAGGCAATGATCGAGTTTAATGAAAACCATCCCAAGAGATTGAAAGGGGAAAACATGTTCGAAGTCATTTGCGAGTATTTTAAAGAGATTGGAAGCATTATGAGAAGAGATGACATAAACTTCTTCATCTGCACAAGTGTATGCAACTTTGGAATATATGAGATTGATTTCGGGTGGGGGAAGCCAATTTGGGCGACCATCCCTGGTGGTACACTCAAGAATGTTGCTACTTTGATGGACACCATAGAGCGTGATGGAGTAGATGCATGGATAAGTTTAAGTGAGGAAGACATGGCCATATTCGAACGTGACCCGGAACTTCTTGCATTTGCTTCTGTAAATCCAAGTGTATTTGAACCTGTAACAAGGAGCTCTTCTCTTTAATTTCTTAGGATATCGTTGGTGTTTGTTTCTGTTTTGTGTTTCTAAAATTGTTCGTGCATGTTTGGCTCATAATTAATATGGTACCATTTCTTGTGTTTCTTAATTCATATGAAGTTTGAATAAGATGCAGCTGTGTGTTGTGCAGTGTCATTTTAATTGCATACAGTTTCTTTTTACTCTGGCCTATTTTTTTTGTGAAAGTTGAAGGGTAATTAAAGGATAGTTTTTTTTTTTTTTTTTAAATTAGATTGATAATTATATTCTATTCTAATATGCACACAAAGGTGGTTTTGGAAGGGAGTGAAATGTGCAATCGCACAGAACCCTAAATTTTAAGGGACCTCCAAAAACTATTTTAAGGAGGAGCCCTTTTATAAATTTCACATAGGGCCCTCAAAATCTCAGAGACGGCCCTATCTGCACATGGAGGAGGTTTCAAACTTGGGGGGCGTGCGGATGTGCCAGTTAAAAGGAGAGTTTGTAGGAATTCACATCACACGTTGTAATCTAACAAATCCAAATTCAAAACCTTTGCGTGCTTGTGCTTGTTTGGTGAGTTTTTGTGCTTGTGCTTAATTTTCCGACCATTCCTTGTTTTTATAAGGAATCAAAATGGATAAGGCTGAACAATTCTTCAAATTGGGTTGCCTTTCTCACAAGATAGCTGATGCAGCCACGTTGAGAACATTCATCAGAAGCTGGGCTGCCAGTGCTTTTGGTGCTGATCAGAGAGTGGTGAATCCTTTGTTCAATTCAGTGCCAATGGCCAACCAAAAGACATATCAGTGGACCCACCAGCCGTTGAGATATACTACACAATTCTGTGACAAAGAGGTTTGTATTTCACGGCTCAAAGATTGCTAATAATTTTATTGAAAACCCTACAAAGGTGGAAGCTTTAGCTGCCCTGGTTTGGAAACGTGCAAGGAATGCCTCAAGGATTACTTTATGGTTTTCATCCAGGCCAGCAGCATTTTACCAGAACGTGAACATTAGAAACAGAGTTGTCCCTCCTGTGCCTAATGAGTCTGTTGGGAACTTTGTGGGGGGGGGGGGGGGGGAAGGAAAGGGATTCAACAATTCAGCAGTAAGGCCAAAAGGGTTCTGTTGAGTGAGGATCGGAACCGCAGATGGTGGCCATAGGGTTGTTAAGTAGTGATGACATGGACTTTTATGTGTACACTTGGTTGGTGTAGGTTTGAATTGTAAGACGCTGCAGATTTTGGGTGGGGGGGAGCCAATGTGGGTGAGCTCAGCAGTTCCCACATGCAATAACATGGTGATTTTGGTTGACGCAGAAGATGGTGATGGAAGAGTGTTGGGTGAGATTGACATTAGAAGACATGAAGTATTTGAGTGTGACCAAGAGCTGCTCTTATATGCTTCTTTCAAACCAAATGTCTGGGAAACTGGATAACGTCCAAACTTATCATGTATGGGAGAAAATGGGTTTTTAATCCTTATTTAAGTGAATTAATAATACCATGTAACTATATTACATTCACACACAAAATATCTCCTTAACCAGTTCCAAAGTCCCACTTATTTGCTACTTCTTTACTTTTACACAAGTCCTAGTACTACTTTATTACACATGAACGGGTGCAACCACCTTGATCAAATTTGTAAGTTGGGCTGCCATAGCCTGTGCGGATGGTGATCAATTGCGTCCTGAGTTCGATGCAGCATCTACATTTCCCACAGGTGACCTGCCCAGAATCCAATATGAAGATGCACCAAAATATGAGAGTGTCTCTGCCACTAAGAGATTTGTATTTGATGCCTCAAAAATTGCTGCCCTCAAAGCCATGGTTGCCCACAAAGTGCACAACCCTACATGCACTGAAGTTGTTAATGCACTCATTTTCAAATGTGCCATATCCACCTTAATTAAATCACGTACTGACACTGCTACTACTACTATTTCGTAAATGTCAAATGGGCCGGTGCCTTTTACAACTTATCTGCTCCAGATAGTGGCCCTCTGAGCGGGGCTAACACCTCCATTTCCCGAAAGCTGTGTAGCTAACATGACTTGGTTCTTCACTGCAGCATCCAACGATCACGAGGACAATGATCATGTCTTGGAGTTATATGACATTGTGGCCAAAATGAGGGAGGGGAAGAACCAATTCTTGGAGACGTATGCCAAAAGATCGAGGGCAGAGGAATGGCCAGCACTCATGATTGAGTGGCTACAACAATTAGGGGAACTGTATAACAAAGTGGAGCAGCTCTCTTCTGGTGTTGCCGCCCAAAAAGGATCTGATTCTATCCGTCGGATCATTTGTTTCCGATTGATGCTTATCCTCATACAACCGATCACTTTGGAAAGCCAACTGATAACACTCTCCATCAGGCTACCAAAGGAATACCAATCCTGAATCTCAAATTCGAACCCAGAACCCGGTTCCGACAACGAACTCCGGCGAGTTTGTTGCTGTGGATTGCACGGATCCCTTCGAACCCAAACCCAGGTAGTTATTTTACCTTGCTATTTGTTGGTGGTACTGTGAGTGTGTGTGTGCAGGTATCCGACGGAATTTCTGCTCGACTCGCACGAAACTTCACCGCCGAAGTAGAAACACGAGCTCGTGTTCACGGTGAAACCAGAGAAACCGGAGGTCTCGTTGCCAGCATTGAACCTCTGAGACGAGTACAGAACGGGAGAGATCTGAGGTGGTTGCTCAGTTAAGGTGCCTTGTACCTGCTCGACGAATTGCTCCAGAGAATCTGCTCTTTTTTTTTTTTTTTTTTTCAGGGTGCCCAAGGTTATTCTGCGTTCAACCTTGCTTTATGGTGTTGACAACTCAAATCTGAATTATCATGGGCACAAATATCGTTTGTCCATGGGGTTTTCTTGCAGAGATGGTTACGCCGACAACTAATATGCCCCCCGCTCAACCAATTCTGAAGGCAAGGACTTTTGCTTCTGTGGTTTCCATCCCAATTGAAGACGTCCATCTCAGCCAACTTCCAACTCCGGTTGTGCGTGGGGACAAAACATATGTCAAAATTAGCGAGGATCTATACCAAGAACAGTTGAAGCTGTTTCAAAATAATCTCCTTGGGCGTTTGCTCCTAAAAAAGGGTTCTACGCCAATGAAGACCGGTGCTCTAAAATCTTGTTTAGAAGATGCATGGCGTCCTACTGCACCATGGAACCTGGTTCTTATAGGTAAAGGTTATTTTGATATCCATTTCAATAAGGAAGATGATATGCGACGGGCATGGGGTGGCGGTACGTGTACTCTCGCTACTGGTTTATTCAGGTTATCAAAATGGACGCCAGATTTTAAACCAGGTGATGTTCTCCCTCAAACCCAGGCTCAGGTATGGATTAAAATTTTTGGTTTGAGTCAGGAATATTGGCATCCTAGACACTTGATGGAAATTGCGAGAGGGGTTGGCACTCCCTTGCAACTAGATTCAGCTACAAGGGAAAGGCAATATGGTTATTATGCACGTATATTAGTTGATGTCAATCTTGCAGATGATTTACCTACATCTCTTATGGTTGAAAGAGAAAGCCATGGCTTCCCGGTTGAGGTGGTTTATGAAAATTTACCGCCCAAATGCAGTCACTGTGGTTTGATAGGGCACTTGGCTAATAGTTGCAGACAACTTAAACAGATGTCGAGAGGTCGTTCTCGTAGCCAGACGCGAAAGGGTGGTAACATGGGGGACAACATGGAATATCGTCCCAAAATAGATACAACAATACCAGTTAATGTCTTTTGTGGGTCACATGCTCCTGAACCTCTTCAACAGGTTGATCAATTGTTGCTTGCAGGTATTGAGGCAGTGGATGATGGTAATGATGATCCCATTCTTCAGTCTCCTCTTGGAATAACGCCAATTGTTTCTGGTAATGTCATACCAGAGACTGACACCGCTGATACGGCCTTAGGGGCCATTGCCCAAGCTGTGAATAACTCTGAATTTGAAGAACATGGTATTCAATCCCCTGGGATTTCTCACATTAGCAATTCTATGACCGGATCGCTGTCTCCAGATGGATCACATCCTCAGAATGGTCTTTCTTATGGTCAGCATTTGGGCAACACCAATGTCCCAAATAATCTTGGCCCACATGATCTCTGTGATGACTCTAGCACTCCTCCTGGCTTTGAACAGGTTGAGAAGGTTGCTCAGAATAGTCAGCATTTGGGCAACACCGATGTCCCAAATAATTTTGGCATGCAGGATCCTCATGACAACCATATCATTCCCCCTGGTTTTGAACATGTTGCGACATTAGCTAAGGATGTCATCGATATTGTCAATCACATAGAAGGCTGTGATATGGATGGTTTTACTCCTGTGTTATCTAACAGTCAAAAGAAAAAACAAAAGCAGCTTGCCAATCCTAATCAACCCTATGATAAACCATATCCGAGTAGGGTCCGAGGAATACCAGCTCGTTATAAATGAAGGTTCTCTTCTGGAATATTCGTGGCATTGGTAACGATGACTCTCGGACGGAGCTCTCTAACATCTGTCGGTTGCATCACCCGGATTTGGTTTGCATTGCGGAGCCCATGGTGACTTTTAATTCTATTTCAGCTGCTTATTGGGATTCTTTAAATTTATCTGCTTTTACTTTTAATTCTAGAGGAACTCTTGCTCCCAACCTTTGGTTACTAACATCTTTGGCTTGTGCAGACCCTTTAGTTATTTCTATATCTGATCAACAGGTTACGGTTCGTTGTACTTTTGATCATATCCCAAGCCAGTTCACTTTTGTTTATGCAAGCACTTCATCTATCAAAAGACGAGACTTGTGGGCTGACTTTACCTCTCTGCGCCCACAAACACAAGTTCCATGGATGGCTATTGGCGATTTCAACGCTATCCTGGGTGCCCACGAGCAAATGGGAGGAGGCAGACCGTCCCAAGCTTCATGCGCTGAGTTTAGTAACATGTTTGACACTTGTAACTTTACCCACTTGAACACATCTGGGGCAGCCTTTACATGGTCTAATGGCTGGAGGTCCCGTGGTCGCACTGAAAGAAGGTTAGATCGCTCCTTGTGTGATATAAGTTGGTTAGATTCTTGGCCCCACTCTAACTGCATAGCGTTGCCAAAGGTAGTCTCAGATCACAACCCCCTTATCTTCTCTGGTTCTAGAGTTTTGAGCAGCGGTCATCGTCCTTTCCGTTTTCAATTAATGTGGGTTCAACATCCATCTTTTCGAGAAACTGTAACTCATTGCTGGAGAAATACAGTTGTCTATGGTTGTCCTATGTTTACCATTTTGCAAAAATTGAAAGCTCTAAAAACCTGCTTGCGCCAATGGAATTTTTCGGTTTTTGGTGATGTTCATAATAGAGTGGCTAATGCTCGGCATAATCTTTCTATAATTCAACAAAGAATTTCAACTGAGGGTATAAATAATGATCTTTTCGAGGAGGAGATTGTCGCCAAGAATACAGTAATAGAGTCTCTTCAAATGCAGGAGGCATTTTGGAAAGATAGAGCTCGTGTTAAGTGGTTAACTAAAGGGGATAGAAATTCTTCTTTCTTTCATGCCTATGCTCGTATTAAATCATCCAGCTCTCATATCAGTTGTATTCTTGATGGAAACAATCTTCTTACTGACCCGCTGGCAATGGAGAACCATATTGTTAATTTCTATCAGACTCTGTTCGGCTCTTCTTTCACCCCTTCAGGTATTGATGAGGTTTGCGAGGTCATCCAGCCGATGGTCACAGACTCTGAAAATGATCTCTTATCTGCATTACCTACTGATGAGGAAATTAAGGAGGCAGTTTTCTCATTAAGTGCTTCCAGTGCGCCAGGGCCAGATGGTTTTCCAGGTTTTTTCTATCATCACTGTTGGGATATTGTCAGCTTTGATGTTATTCAATTTGTGAAGCGATTCTTTCAATCAAATTGGTTATACCCCAATGCCAATAATAATTTCTTAGTTTTGATACCGAAGGTGGAAGACGCTATTTCCATGACTCATTTTAGACCTATTGCTTTGGCAAACTTTCTCTTTAAGATTATTCCCAAAATTTTGGCAGTTCGTCTTTCTCATGTTGTTCAACGCATTATTTCTCCACATCAAGCTGCTTTCATACCTGGCCGACGTATCACAGATTGTATTGGCCTTGTTTCAGAATGTTTCAATGTGCTTGACAAAAAAACTCGTGGTGGCAATATGGGAGTCAAAGTTGATATAGCTAAGGCTTTTGATACTCTTGATTGGTCATTTCTATTGCGGGTGCTTACTAACTTTGGGTTCTCCACTTGTTTTATAGATTGGGTTTCTACCATCTTAAGATCTGCTAAATTGTCCATCCTAATCAATGGTTCCCCGCATGGTTTTTTCTCTTGTTCCCGAGGAGTGCGCCAAGGGGATCCTCTCTCTCCGTTACTTTTCTGTCTAGCTGAGGAGGCTTTATCAAGGGGCCTGAGTCGTCTCCAACTTGATGGGCTTACTAAGCCAACTTTTGCTCCAAGAGGTTGTATCTCTCCTTCTCACGTTCTCTATGCAGATGACTTATTCATTTTTTGTAGAAGTGATGGTGTCACCCTGCGTAATTTGCAAGGTTTATTCGATAGATATAGTAGAGCCTCTGGTCAATTTATCAATAAGGCAAAAAGTACTTTCTACTTGGGCTCTACCTCAAGGCATCGCAAAGCTGTGGTTGAGAGTTACTTGGGTTTCAAAGAAGGCAAAGCACCTTTTGTCTACTTAGGAGTTCCAATCTTCTGTGGCAAGCCTAAAAGGAGTCATCTTCAAGCCTTGGCAGATAAAGCTAAAGCTAAGTTAACTGGTTGGAAGGGGAAACTTTTATCTATGGCAGGAAGAGTTCAACTCACTCAATCAGTTTTTCAAAGTATGCTCTTGCATAGCTTTTCTGTTTATAAGTGGCCTTCTTCCTTGCTGAGGTCTCTTTCACGATGTGCTCGCAATTTTATATGGTCTGGTGACGTAACCTCCAAAAAGTATGTTACCGTTTCTTGGCGTCAGATATGTGCTCCGAAAAATGAAGGTGGTTTGGGTTTGCGTGATCTTGGCTCTCTTAACACTACAGCTCTCTTAAAGCTTGGATGGCTTATTATTACTACTGACTCCCCTTGGAGTATTTATCTTCGGGAACGTTTCAAGCTACATGGTCGCCTATATTCTTGTAGTTATAAGCGATCTTCTATATGGCCTGGTATTAAATCCATTCTTCATATCTTGTTTCAGAATTGTCGTTGGGTGATTGGAAATGGTTCTACTACTTCCCTTTGGGTTGATAAATGGCTGGATAAGCCTATTGTGGACGTCGTTGGCGCAACAGAGATTGCTCCTTCTTTATCTCGTACTAAGGTCTCAAATATTATTCGTATGGGAAAATGGGTTATTCCTTCTATTTTTTCTTCTACTTTCCCAGACCTAACTAAAGAGATTTTAGAAATGCCTCTTCCAATTGATGAGGATAAGGACGTTTTAATTTGGGAAGTTTCTACATCTGGTGTTTTTTCGTTTTCCGATGGCTATGAAATTGTTCGTCATCGGTTTCCTGTCAAGAGTTGGGCTTCCATTATCTGGCGTCCTTTCATCCCACCTCGTTACTCTATTTTAGTTTGGAAGATTCTATTCAACAAGCTCCCAACGGAGGATCAACTTCAGCGCCGAGGCATCCCGTTGGCTTCAATATGCCAACTATGTCACAAGAATTCTGAATCTATTGACCACTTATTTTCTAGCTGTGAATTTGCACAATGTGCTTGGCGTTGGCTAGCTACCCAATTTGGCACTACTATTCCACCTACGGGCTCCCTCTCTGATCTATGGCTTGATTTTCTGTCAAAGCGGTTTTCTCCGCATCTTCGCAATGTCTGGCTAGCTTCAGGGTTTTTCTTACTAATGGCTATTTGGAAGATGCGTAATAAAGTGAAGTTTGAAGGCAAACCTCCCTCATTCTCACGTCTCTGCCGCTCCACCTCGGCCTGGATTAGGCAGGTTGGAGCTCTCACCCCTGGCCATGTACGAGGCATTTTGGATAGGCAACTTTTAGTCTCTCTTGGAGTATCGCCTAACTCCTGTAAAGCTCCTTCTATTATCCCTGTTCTTTGGCACCCCCTTCCTTTTTCTTGGGTCAAAGTGAATACGGATGGCCTTGCTAAAGGTAATCCGGGTCCTGCGGCATGTGGCGGGGTTTTTCGAGATTCTGCGGGTTATTTTCTTGGCGGCTTCTCCCTAAGCTTGGGCCATCGTACTTCTTTCTATGCGGAGCTCCAGGCTGTCATCCTTGCTGTCGAATTGGCCCACGCGCGGGGCTGGCAAAATTTATGGTTTGAAAGCGACTCTTCTAGTGTAATATCATGTTTTGCTTCTGGATCTTTCTCTCCCCCTTGGTCGCTCCAGACACGCTGGAACAATTGTACTCTCCATTTGCAGAACATGGGTTTTCGTTGCTCTCATATTTTTCGAGAAGGGAATGTTGTTGCTGACAAATTAGCCAATTTAGGGCTTCTATCATCTTCACTTGTTTGGCATTCCACTCCCCCAATAGAGATCCTTCCTCCTCTGCACTCAGATTTCTTGGGCATGCCAACCTACTGGTTTGTCTCCTCTTCTTGATGTGTGTTCTCCTTTCTTTTCCTAACCTTTTTGGATTCCCTTTTGTTTTGCAGTTTGTCTTGCAGGTTATTACCTTTAAGGTTTATAGAGGGGTTTGGGCTTTTGTCCGCCTCGTCTTTTCCTTGTATTTTCTTTTCCAAGAGGGGTACGGTTTATGTCCCCCCCCTCTTTTTCCGGTATTTCCTTTCTCAAAAGGGGTAAGGTGCATGTCCCCCCCTTGTATTTTTTTTTTTTTTCTTGTTCTTTGAGGGGTTAGGTTTATGTCCCCCCCTGTCTAGGTGTATCTTCTTTTTTCTTATCAATAAATTTCCCTCGTACCGCCGAGGTTCTCCAAAAAAAAAAAAAAAAAAAAAAAAAAGACATCACCAGTGATGACGTTGCACATATATTTTCAGTTCTTTTGATATGAATTGTTAATTTTATTGGATCTGATCAGGAAACACGAGCACTAATAAGATAATCAAACTGCAAAGGAGATAGTTACTCATTCAACCTACAGACGTGAAAGTGAATTTTTCTTTACATTACCACCAATTGGGGACTTAAGCAACGAGATGAACTCTCCGTCAAGTTCAAACTTGGCCATGTCTTCCTCCATCAAGCTAAAATATGACTCGATTCCATCACCATTTTTGGTGTCCATGAAAACTATCTGATTAGAGATGCCCGTGGCAGCCTGGCTCACCCATGCAGGCTTCCCCCAACCAAAATCAGCCTCATACATAGGAAACCTACACAAACTCGAAAAGGATAACGTCACAAGCTCTCCTATTACGGCCCTCTCCATTCTTTTCCTCATGAAATCCAAATGTTCTTGATATCCCTCTTGAAATCTCCTAATGTAACTATTGTCAATTTTCTCAATTTCCTCCATTACCTGCCTCACAAGGCGGTGGCGCTCCTCCCCATTAACCGACGTTGGAGTTGCAGTGGCAGCCCTGTAATAATTCCCAAAAGCATATTGAGACACTGGTGGATCAAATCTTGGCCGCAGATCCATAATGCAAACAGCTGTGTACAAAGTTTGCGTAGTTTCAGGTGGTTCTCTAGGCCTTGATGACAGAAAGATGTTCCACAAGAAAGCTGATAAGGCCTCAACTCTTGAAGGGCGTTTATGAGTTTTTGAAAACTCCATGCTTTCTTGGTATCTCGATCTTAAAGCCTCAACCTTTGCCCCATCAAACACAAACCTCTTGGTTATGATTGCTTTCCTGTTGGTGATTATAGAAACCCCTAAATACCCTTCCATATTTCTTGGTGGAAAAACTGCGGCTGCAGAAAAATCTGGAGCAACGAAAATATTGCTACAATTCTTAGCAATAGCTGCCCAATTGTTGACGAATATAAAATATGACAACGCATCAGCGATCCTGTGCGACATACAAACGCCAATTGCAAATCCTCCACAATCAAACATGCTGAGTTGAACACCGAGGGGTATTTCAGTAGCTTCAGATGTCTTGAAGGACAAGAATTTGCTCAGGTCAGACTCAGAGAGAAGAGGGTTGGCGATCACATCGGAAAGGAGTTGGGATTTAACCTTGGCTTCAAAGAATGGGACGCCTTGGTCACTGCAGTGAACAACGAGATTGTGTTTGACTCGGCCGGCTAACGGGTAGTAATGGGTTAAGACTTTGGACAAAGAAGTCTTGAGGATGTTTGATATTTGAGTGACGGTTTTGGTGCCGTCGCCGTCGGAGCTGTAAAAGTAGATAAATTGCATGTATGCATGGGGAGCTAATTGATCGAGAAACGAGAGCTGGTGATGGTGGAGACGGTTTGGGGTTGGAGAAGATGGTTTGATGATCTCTTTGGAAATTACTTCAACTTCAATCTCCATTCTCATTTATTTCTCACCTACTGACAATTGAATTGACATTAGAAATGTATGGCAATATATCTCCTGCATTTTATGATCCTATAACAACAACTAAGTTTTATTCCATTATTTCATTAAGTGACGTTGATTGTATGAATCTAGAATGTCACTGTTTTGTACAATGTCTTCCGCTAACTTCAAGTATTTTATATCTTTTCTTAAAATCTTTTTTCAAATATTCCCTTACTATTTTTCCTCCGAACTTTCATCTCATAATCGTTTTTAACAGATCATTTTATGATCCTATACATATGAATTATTGGGAAAACTGTAGATGGACCACTTTCTCGATAACCCAACTTAATCTTTGCCTAAAAGACAAGAATCCCAAAAGCTATTGCGTCCATATGAATTATTAGGGAAACTGTAACTGGACCACTTTCTCGATAACCCAACTTAATATTTGCCTAAAAGACAAGAATCCCAAAAGCCATTGGGTCCATATGAATTATTGGGAAACTGGCTCAATATCGGAAAGAGATCATCTCCAGATCTTTTTCACTATGGTCACCGGATTAAGTGATTTGGACTCTTGAAATTTGATTCAACGGCTAAAAACAAGGGCATTCTTTAATAGTTATAATAACTTTAGCAGTTGGATCAAATTTCAAGGGTCCGGATCACTTGATCTGGTGGCCTTGGTGGAAGAGATCTGGAGAGGATCTCTTTCCCTCAACATCAATCACATGTTCTGACGAGCAGTGGCGAAGCCAGGAATTGTCGAGGGGAAGGGCGAAATTTAGAAGGTTAAGAGGTCCCAATAAAAACTTAAGTAAAAAGAAAATGTTCTTTACAATAAGAGGCACAAGAAACACACAACAAAACCAAAACAAATCATCTTTTGCATTTGATTGCCACAGAAAACCAGAACTGTTATTCTCAACAGGCTTTACTGACTAGATAGTATTGACCAAATGGAGAAAGGCATTCCAGCTAAAAGATAGTTTTGGTTTGCTACTAACCAAGACTTGAATAAAACACATGAATACATTTGAATAATAAACACATGAAACACAATGAACCATACTTGCATCATTCGAAGCTAACTTAAGTTAGTGACTTATGCCAAAAGGGTATGGGCGTCTCCGTCCCTTAAGATGTCATCTTCAATACCCTCGAATGTTAAAGTTTTCCTGAAATGTGAGCAGAAATTAGAAAATCATCTCCATATGACCTTTTCTAAAGATTGAAAAGATTTTCTATGTTTCAAATAATCAATCATCAAGGATAACTCTGCAAAATGCATTCTCTATCAACCAAGAGCTGAATGAGTTTCATAGATGTATGAGGCCTTGAGATAAATAAAGCCAACTGTTTGATACCAAGCTTGAGTCTCAACCGCCAATTATAACGTTAAATGAAAAGAAATATGTTTCATATGTAAGTCAGTGAAGCAATAAAACCAAAACTATATTTCTTATCTTTCGTATCTGCCACAGAAAACCAGAACTATCAACTAGTGGGTATTGACCAAATCGCTTCATTCTCTTAGACACATTTGGTTCTTATTTTTCAACAGATTCAATTCCATAAATTTAACCAAAATAAAAACAAGAACAATATTTGAACTTAGGAACAAATCCAATTCAACAGAAGATTTGGAATTAGAACATAACAGAGTTCAAGATTTAAGAACCCAATAAAATCTCTAAATCTAGCTAGAAAATAATTTATTTTTCAATCGTACATCCTCCTACAACTTAATTTGGTCTGATTGAGACGAAGTAGATGATCATATGATGGGTGAGGTGGTTATTTCGAGCCTTTGAATTCAATAGAGAAACCGAGTGAAAGGGAGATAGAGCAGAGCAAGGACTAGAGAGAGGCTCAACGGTGGAGATCTAATATCAGGCTTCAAAACAAAACGAGCGTTTCATTTATTTAGTTTTCCATCCCATGCCCAAAACGACATAGTTTTGGCCCGGGTGTTTTGAAAAAAAGAAGAAGAGAAACATAGCAACTACATCGCTGCAGTGCAGCGCAACGCCAAAACCAGAACTAACCAAGATTCCAGTAGAGTAGAGGGGTGGAATTCTCACTTTCAGTGGCGATTTACGATGAGTGGAGGGGCGGCCGCCCCTTCTTACCCCTTTGTAGCTTTGCCATTGCTGGCGAGTACAAATTATACTTGTGTTAAGTTTGATATTTAATTAGTGACTTATTTATTATGTGGTCTAACTCAATCCTTCTTCTTAAAATATTTTTGTGTATAAATAATAATAATAATCACTAGGGGTGGGCGTGGGTTGGTTTGGGTCGGTTTTGGGCCAAAACCGATCTAGCGGTTTGGCTAAAATTGCAAACCAAAATCGATCAAGCCGAGTCTAAAACCGATTAGGTCGGTTATCCTATAATAGCTAGTTGGTTTGAATCGGTTTTTGGTTTATGGATGATGCTGGGGGCTAGGGGTGGGCAAATAGGTCCTGAACTAGCGAGTAGGGGCAGGTACTAGCAGTTCGGGACAGGTTCGGGTGGGTCTAAATTTTTTTATATCACAACGGGGTGGGGCGGGTTCCTAATTCCTGAAGACACAGGCCTCCGACCCGAACCGTACCTAGTGTCTTTTGGTGGAGATTACATCTATGTTGTTCAAATCTCACACACACAGATACCGTTCACTTTCACAAAGAATGATTCCCAGACTGAATGATGAATCTTCTCTCCTTAGCCTTCCCTCTAGTATCACAATCGTCGATTCTCACTTTCCTTCCTCACGATCTCTCTCTCCAAGAGTCCAGACTGACTCTTCCCACTCGAATCGCGATAGTTGAGATCCCGCAGCTTCTCAGAAGTTGACTCTGAGTCTTCGACCACCACCTTCCCATCCTCTCAACTTCGACCACCACCTCACGGATATCTTGATTTATCATATTTTTTTCAAATTTTATTACAAATTTTAATCATATCTGTTTTACTCTGTAATCATCCCAGCCTTCCAGGTCCTCTATCTTATCGGAATTGTCCAGCAGAAGTCAAGACTGCAAGCAGCAGGCGGCCAATCAGTCCAAGTCCACCGTCGTCGAAGAGGGCGACACTGAGAAGCATTGGCTTTACAGGAACAAGGAACGGCAACAGCAGCCGCAGAGCGCTCGCAGGGGTAAGAGCAACGATAAGGGTTCGACTGTTTTCGGCCAGGGCGCTGCCAAGTTTCCCTTGAGCAACATGAGGTTTCCGTTGGGTATGTTCATATTTCTTCTTCTTTCAAAATTGTGATTGGGTATGTTCGGATTGAGCTATGCATTTTTGTTGATGAATTTGAGTTAGGTGGTTTTGTGTTTTTTTTGTTTTTTAATTTTATTTTCCAATTTAATCAGATGAATAGCTAAATGTTTGATCTTGTATTGATTCTGTTTTGTTTCTGTAATTCATTGGATAATTTTTATTTTTTATGATGGATTGTTGAGAAAACTGAGACGGATTTGTCTAATTGAGTGGTAAAATCATCGACCACCACATTCTCTATGGTGAATTGAGTCAATCTAAGTGGGGACAGGTTGTGAGGTTGAAATCTGGGTTCTTTAGGAATGGTTAATCTGACTAGAACTTCCTAGGATTTGTGGGTTGTGATGTGGGATTCAAATTTTGTTAGCTTTTATCCTTGCTTTCAATCTGTGCAGCTGTTGTCCGGCGTTTTCCCCTCTTCCATATCTGACCTCCACCGCCTTAAAGTCGTCGTACTCGCTGGGGTGAGTGAAGATTTGGACTCGTGGGGACCAGTAGGAACCAGCCCGTTTCAAAAGGGCCGGGTCCCATTTTGAAAAATCCAAACCCTACCCCGCCTCGTCCCTTTTTATTTACAAAAAGGTCCGGTCCGATTCCTTCAATTTTGGGCCCGGCCCGGGCCGTGCCCAACCGCGGGGGCTGCTGCTCTCTCTCTCTCTCTTCTCTGCTTCATGGGAGAGCTAAACGCTCTCACCCACTCCCAAAAATAGCAGCTGCCTTTTTGAAACAAAATGCATCACTCACTCCATTCAGCCAAAAGCATACAAAAAAGTAAAAAAAACAACACACCAACCTTTCTCTTCCTTCAGCCGAATGCAGGCAACCAAAAAACAAGGGCCACAAATTTGGCCAAAATTCAACAAAAGCCACTCCAACCCTCTAGAACTCACGGGTTCTCTCCAGCCTCCCCTCCATCCATCACCCTCTTCAAAATTTTTATTAACTTCGTTCTTTCCGTCAAGTTTCAGAACTCTCTCTTTTTCTCTTCCTCTGCTTTATCTTTCTTTCTCACACTCAAGTTCCTCCATCACTCTCGCCAGGTAAAATTCCTCTTTTTCTCTCTTTTGATTATTACCTGTTAAACAAAGAAGGATGTTGATCAACTGAAGAGACGGCAAGAACAACGCTGGGTTTCGACCACGCAGGAGTGTGAGCAAAGGCAAGGGAAAGTGGCTCTTATGATCGGTGCGGTTCGGTTAACCTCGGTTTGAAAATTCTGGGAATCGCTTGCAGGACCGATTATGATCGGTGCGGTACAATTTAATTATCGAAAATTTAAAATAAAATAAAAAATTTAAACCAAACCAATCCGTCGATACGGTTCGAACGGTTCAGTCGGTTTTTTTTTTCTTCTCAACGTCCAGCCCTAATAATCACAAATCAAAAGAATCAAATGGCACAAAACACTAAAACCAAATCCAAACAAGAAGCAGACAATGACCCTACCCATTAATTAGTAATTCTCCAATTCATTTCTCTGTTGAAAATTTATCATGGTTGTTATGCGAATTTTATGCTAACATGACAACCAAGCAGGCAAGTACCATTGGGGCATTTTATCAAACATTGGAGTGCCTGCATATATCTAATTTCTACTTCAAATCATCCAATCCCCACAAATCAAACTTCACATAAATTTGATCCAAAGAATTAATAGAATCAACAAAACACACCATAAACTTCAAAGACATAAAATCTAGTATCCACAGCAACCAGGACTACAAGATTTGGTGGAGACAAAACTTTTGCAACTTGTATTGCACGGGCCCATTGTCACCTTAACGTTTCGTGTCAATAACACAACTACATGTAAAAAAACTTAACACATGTCATTGTATTATTAACATGTGATGATACATGACGGAATACTCGTGCCATGCAAATTCTTTCCAGAACTTGACTTCAATTGTCAACAATTTCAATTCAGCATTATCTTCAAAAGACTAGCTCAAAACTTCAAAAACATTTGTTTTAATTTAACTGTTGCACTAGTTGGAAGGCCGATGCATACATAAATTGCATTCTTTCCTTTGTGTTATACACCACCAACTTCACTCGAAGAGAAACGATTGTCACACTTTCTTTTTATCTTTCTACACTCGCCAATTTAATTTGTTTTTGTCTCTTGATTCACTATTTTATTTAGTCAAACACCATGACATGTTTGTTACCATAAACAAATTTTATTGGATCGAATCAGGAAACACATGAGCACTAAAAACATAATCAAACTGCAGAGACGCTAATTACTCATTTAATTTAAAGACGTGAAACTGATTTTTCCTTAACATTACCACCAATTCGGGACTAAAGCAACGAGATGAACTCGCAGTGAAGTTCAAACTTGGCCATGTCTTCCTCCGTCAAGCTATAATATGACTCGATTCCATCACCATTTTTGGTGTCCATGAAAACTATCTGATTAGTGATGCCCATGGCAGCCAAGCTCACCCATGCAGGCTTCCCCCAACCAAAATCAGCATCATACATGGGAGATCTGCACAAACTCGAAAAGGTCAAAGTCACGAGCTCTCCTATTGCGGCCCTCTCCATTCTTTTCCTCATGAAATCCAAATGTTCTTGATATCCCTCTTGAAATCTCCTCATGTAACTATTGTCAATTTTCTCAATTTCCTCCATCGCCTGCCTCACAAGGCGGTGGCGCTCCTCCCCATTAACCGACGTTGGAGTTGCAGTGGCAGCCCTGTAATAATTCCCAAAAGCATATTGAGACACTGGTGGATCACATCTTGACCGCAGATTCATAATGCAAACAGCTGTGTACAGAGTTTGACTAGTTTGAAGTGGTTCTCTCGGCCTTGATGGCAGAAAGATGTTCCACAAGAAAGCTGATAAGGCCTCAACTCTTGAAGGGCGTTTATGGGTTTTTGAAAACTCCATGCTCTCTTGGTATCTCGATCTTAAAGCCTCAACCTTTGCCCCATCAAACACAAACCTCCTGGTTATGATTGCTTTCCTTTTGGTGATGATAGAAACCCCTAAATACCCTTCCACATTTCTTGGTGGGAAAACTGAGGCTGCAGACAAATCTGGACAAACAAAAATATTGCTACAATTCTTAGCAATAGCTGCCCAATTGTTGATGAATGTAAAATATGACAACGCATCAGCAATCCTATGCGAAATACAAACGCCAATTGCAAATCCTCCACAATCAAACACACTGAGTTGAACACCGAGGGGTATTTCAGTAGCTTCAGCTGTCTTGAAGGGCAAGAATCTGTTCAGGTCAGACTCAGAGAGAAGAGGGTTGGCGATCACATCGGAAAGGAGTTGGGATTTAACTTTGGCTTCAAAGAATGGGACGCCTTGGTCACTGCAGTGAACAACGAGATTGTGTTTGACTCGGCCGGCTAACGGGTAGTAATGGGTTAAGACTTTGGACAAAGAAGTCTTGAGGATGTTTGATATTTGAGTGAAGGTTTTGGTGCCGTCGCCGTCGGAGCTGTAAAAGTAGAAAAATTGCGTGTATGCATGGGGAGCTAATTGATCAAGAAACGAGAGCTGGTGATGGTGGAGATGGTTTGGGGTTGGAGAAGATGGTTTGATGATCTCTTTGGATATTACTTCAACTTCAATCTCCATTCTCATTTATTTCTCACCTACTAACAATTGACATTCGAAATGCAAGGCAATATATCTCCTGCTTTTTATGAACCTATACATATTCTTTGGATCAAAACTTGAATTTTGGGCTCAAGAAAGGAGCTGGCCCAAAAGAAGGCCCGAAGGGAAAGACAGCCGAAGCCCAGTCAAAGCCCAGAAAGCAGAAAGGCCCTTTCCTGACTTGGTGCAGCTCATGAAGACCACTTGCTTACCTACCCAAGGGCCAAGTGGTATAGACTGACCAGCTACACAGCCCATAAAGTACTTTATGGTGGCATTACATGTAAAATAGCTGATGAGTCATTACCCTCAAACCGCATTCGGGCAAGGTTGCTGCTACAGAAGGCCAAGCCGAGTTGTCTATATAAGAAGAAAGAACAACCATGAATAAGGACACTCAATCAAACAAACAAATGCAAGCACAAACTCTACTCAAAGCCAGATTTGCCTTCAAAACAAAGCTGTAGTCAGCCTTCATCCCTCTCGGGACAAGCCTTCATCCCTCACGGGATAACCCTCTCTTCAAACCTTTGTAATAGCTCTGCTACCTTGTTCAAACTTGCTGTAGTATCGATTTATCTTTTGTAATCTCTCTCTCTATCCCTCTAAGCTTTCAGACCCTTGACAAAACTACAGAGATATGAACCTACAAGACGAGCAGCCTTACCTGATAAGGTTTAACCTTGCCCGACCTTCTTTGCTTTGTTTTTGTCTTTTCATTCATTAAGCCTAACAATATGTTGTATACTTCCAGTTATATGCAAGTTATTTCTAGCAATATGACTATTAAAAGGCTTTCTCAGTACTTGAATCCGATTTAAATATATCTTCAGTGTTCAAACCAGAACCAAGTCCTAAACCCTCGGGCATGTAAATCTGATCAGTTAAAAGTCCTTGGCCTCAAGGCATAAAAAAGAACCTTATGTGGACTTAACCCATCCACGACAGTCCTTGATAAACGAGAAGTCCGAAGTTACTTGGGGCGCAAGTAATCGACCTACCCTCTAGTTTTATTTCTATTATGTTATGATTAACATAGAATGCTTGAGCATGGAATGGATTCTGATGGAAAGCCTCAAGGCCTATACCTAAGGCCCCACAAAGGCATCCATTTGGATTCATTCCGTTCTGCGATCTAGAGAGTTTGAGTATAAGAACGAACTCTAATGGGAAGCCTCAAGGCCTACACCTAAGGCCCCACAAAGACACCTATTTGGGTTCATTCTACTTCTTGGACTCGGGTAATCAGAAGTATAATAGTTAGAAAACTCCTGCAATCACGAGAACAGATATGATGTGTTCGAGCACTGGTTTAGTTATTGATGGGAAGCCTCAAAGCCTACACCTAAGGCCCCACAAAGGCACCTGTTATAACTAACACGGTTTCTCGGATATATACATATGTACAACTAAAACACGACATCCATTTTACATCTGCCATGCTGAAGATGGCAGTGGCACGCCTAAGCACCTAAAAGTTAACCTTGATTGTGAGCCTCAAGGCCTACACCTAAGGCCCCACAAAGGCACCTCTCAAAGTTAACGCTGTTCTTCTCTTTCAGCCTTGCCCAACGAGCCTTGCCCGAAGAGTCTTGCCCGACAAGACTTGCCCGATGAAACTTGCCCGACAAAGCCCGATAGCGAAGCAGAAGCCCGACAGTAGCCCTCAACCGGCGCCAACCTCCAGGGGAGCTGTGTGCTCGTCGGCCAGGAAACATCCTCGACGGAAATTCCTGACGCGAACATAGTTTTGGCACGCCCAGTGGGACTTCTACAATTGATCAGAAGATATATGTCAAAATGCCAGAAGATTTGCAAACCACGTTACTACAAATGTTGCAAAGATTGGAGAAAGCCTCCACGAGCTCCAGAAATGATGCAGGCTTGGTTCTTCCCGAAGGAAAAAGACGTAGAGCCAGCCAGCCAGCGAGAAGAGTCGGTGATGGCCAAACCTGCAGTTCCCTTCACCGAAGCCCCTGTAAATATGATCAATATGACATGGGCTGAGAAGGGAAAAGAAAGAATTACAAGGGAACCAGAAGAGGAGAGACTGGCTGAAAAACCTACAGGAGGGGTGACTAAATCGCCCGAATATCCAAAAGCAGCCATAATCAAGGGGATGGTTATGTGTAGTAAGTGCCAATGTGAGTGTGAGCTCAAAATTCCCCCGGCTGGAATCCTCATTGATCATGAACTGATCAGGAAAAAGGAAGAAGACGTCAGAAGAGAAGCCCGCGAAAAGATTAAGCATGCAACAAAAAAGGACACTTCCCGAAGCGTTTTTCAACGACTATGAGGTGATTCCCAACCCAAAGCTTTGTCAGAAGTATTTTGAAACCACGAAGTTTCTGAAGAAGCAGAAGATATGGAGGCCAAAATACGAAGGGGTGCAGATCATCCTCAATATGGCCAGATGGGGAAGGAAATCAAGAGGATTGATGGCATGACCAATCCTGTTGTTAAAAAGGGAAATCCTGCCCACCTCGGGCGAAAATGGTACGTAGTCGGGAAGAACGGACAGCCTACCAAACCAATGGGAGCCTCCATGGTCAGGAGGGTTCAAAGGCAGCACAAAGCCTACATGAATTCCCTGAAGACCCCCACAACATCCGAAGCCTCCAAAAATCAAAAGTTGGAGAAAACAGCATCTGGGGGAAGTAGTCAGCTCCGTTGGAAAAGTAAGAAAGAGGTGGAAAAGGCCAATAGCAAGACAGAAGGCGAGGGGGATCACGTGCCGCAGAGCCAACACCCTGGGAAGTATAGGATCTTGAGGAGAGCTCAAGAAGATCTAATCATGGTGCCAACCCCTGGGTGGAAGCCAGAACCTATTTACGTTGGAACTGTTTCATCTGAGAGGAGACCACCTTCTCTGCCATTGGTGGATCCTTTTGGTGAAGTTCCAAAACAAACATTATATGCGGGCATGAATCAACAGCAACAGGAGAGGGCACCAGAACCGCTACTTCCAGCTGATGCGATGGCCTGGTTGGATGAATTTATGGACCAAATTGGGGGCAATAAAGAAGGTCTGCCCGAGCCTAGTAATTTCCATATCAACATGGCATATGTGTTGTCCGCCACATTTGGTGCCAGACCTGATCAACCCGCTACTATGGAGGGTGATTACTTGACAACTGAGCCAATTATGGCACATGTCAATGTGGAGGTAGTTGAAGAAGAAAACTCGGGCAAGGCTGAATCTTCAGGAGTATCCAAAGGTGGTCCTCTAAGGATTTACACAGACGAAATGGTGTTTAGCCGCCCGAACAGCTCGTTGGCCAATCATCTGAAACCCATATATGTTACAGCTCACTTAGAAGGTGTGCCATTCAAAAGAATTCTAATTGATGGAGGAGCAGCTGTTAATGTGTTACCAGCCAAGCAGATGAAGAAAATGGGAAAAGACACGAAGGATCTTATTCCCACAGACCTCACGGTCTCTAGCTTCTCAGGCGCTATCACCAAGACTCATGGGATATTGCCTCTAGAAGTGGATTTGGGATCTAAAAAGATAATGCTGGCATTCTTTGTGGTGGACTGCACTTCCACTTATGGGGCCTTACGCGGAAGAGATTGGATCCACCAAAGTTTGGCCATACCCTCTACTCTTCATCAACAAGTGGCTGTTTATCATGAAGCGGGCACAGAAGGACCAGGCTTTTGGGAAATGGTAGAGGCCGAATCACGGCCATTTCTCCCCACAGCCAATGTTGCGGAAGCAAGTTTCTACAACCCCAATGTAGGAATCTTGAAGTGTTCAGGAGCTGACGAGAACGGCCGCCCTACCAAGGTGACGGCCCAAAAGCTTTTGGAACAAGGAATGCTCCTTACTAGAGAGGAGTGGGATAGACCTTGTATCCTCCCAAATCCCATACATCATCAATGACTGGACAAAAGAAGAGAGATCAGGTAATGGCAATCAGATCCCTGATTAAAAGACTGCTGGTATATGGGAAGGGAAGAAGACAAGAAAGGGAGCTCTTGGACAGGGAAGAGCAGGAATGGCAGGTGGGAACTTCAACCAGCCAGCATGAAAGCAAGGAGGAATCTTGCAGAGAAGAACTGTATAGGGCCATCCAAATGGCCGAGTGCATATATGATCTAGACAGGCCAGACGACTTGCCCGAGAGCCCGTAGCTGGTCGAATTTTTGTGTAAAAAACCGGATAAGCCACCACCAGAAGTCCAAGATCCTCTGGAAGTTATTAATTTAGGAACAGATGAGGATCCGAGACCAATACAGATCAGTGGTTTATTGGGGGTTGATGATCGGGCAAGGATTATTTGTCTTTTGCAAGAATTCAAAGACTGTTTTGCTTGGCATTATACCGAGATGCCAGGGTTAGATCCAACCTTGGTGGAACATAGAATGCCCATCAAGGAAGGATATAAACCTGTCAAGCAAGCACCACATAGGATGTTAAAGGAGATAGAAGAAAAGGTCAAAGAAGAGATTGAAAGGCTAGTGAAAGCTGGCCTTATCAGACCAGCCAAATATGTGGAATGGTTAGCCAACATTGTACCCGTTTTAAAAGCTGTAACAAAAGCGGTACGATGTTGTGTGGATTACAGAAATATTAATGGCGCTACACCAAAGGATGAGTATCCCATGCCAATGGCTGATTTATCCATAGATGCAGTAGCAAAGCATAAAGTACTATCTTTTATGGATGGGAATGCCGGGTATAATCAGATAAAGATGGCTCCAGAAGATATACATAAAACAGCTTTTAGGTGTCCCGGTCATGTGGGGGCATATGAACATCTAGTCATGCCATTCGGGCTCAAAAACGCTGGTGCAACTTACCAGAGGGCAATGAATGCCATCTTTCACGATCTGATTAGCCAGAGCATGGAGGTATACATCGATGACATAGTGGTGAAGTCCAAGACAGAAGAACAGCATCTAGAAGATCTCAAACAGACATTAGCAAGGATGAGGATCCACAAATTGAAGATAAATCCAAAGAAGTGTGCGTTTGGAGTAAGAGCGGGCAACTTCTTGGGATTCCTGGTGCATCAAAGAGGTGTAGAAGTGGATAAGAACAAATCTCGGGCAATAATGGAGTCACCTTCACCCACCAACAAGGTGCAACTCCAGAGGTTACTGGGCAAAATTAACTTCTTGAGGAGATTCATTGCTAATTTAGCAGGCAAGATCCAGCCGCTGACTCCCTTACTAAGATTAAAAGATAAAGAGAACTTCGAATGGGGATCACCGCACCAACAAGCCTTTGACAGCATCAAGGCCTATTTGACTTCTCCACCAGTGTTGGTGCCACCCCAAAGGGGAAAACCCTTGAAGCTGTATATTTCTGCCTCTGAAAAGTCAATTGGGAGTTTGCTAGCCCAAAATAATGAAGGCGGGAAGGAGCAGGCAGTGTACTACCTCAGTAGAATTCTAACCGAGGTAGAGACAAGGTATTCCCCGGTAGAGAGATTATGCTTGGCTTTATATTTCACTGCCAGTAAATTAAGGCATTACATGTTACCTTGTCACGTGCACATCATCGCCAAGACAGATGTGATAAAGTACATGTTATCAAAGCCAAAGCGGACAATATCGTGCTACGGTGGTGGAGCGGGTCCGGAAAATGATCTGCCCCGAGCTGGGATGTTACAATTTGGTATCAGAGCCTAACCCTGGCCGCGAGTGTGCCGACGAGGACGTTGGGCCCCTAAGGGGGGTGGATTGTGACATCCCACATCGCCCAGGGGAGTGATCCTTAAATGTGTATTCTCATCCCTACCTAGCACGGGGTCTTTTGGGAGCTCACTGGCTTCGGGTTCCGTAGGAACTCCAAAATTAAGCGAGAAGAAGGCCAGAGCACTCCTATGATGGGTAACCCACTGGGAAGTTGCTCGTGAATTCCCAAAAACAAAACCGTGAGGGAATGGTAAGCCCAAAGCGGACAATATCGTGCTACGGTGGTGGAGCGGGCCTGAGAAATGATCCGCCCCGGGCCGGGATGTGACATATATATTTATTCTTCAATTTTCCATTGCTTTAAAAGAATTATGATAATTAGAAGAAGAAAAAAAGAAATTAGGTTCACATCCTTCTTTTTGCTACTCCATTGATTAAAATCCTATTTATTTTCAATTTTTTATCAAGGTCCTTAGATATTAATAACATCATTAATTATTTGAATAACAAAATATTTTTATTTTAAATATATTCCCTTAGTGTTAAAAATGTTACAATTAGTATATTTATATTTATGGCTAAATGTTTTATCATATATTTTTATTTTTAGTTTGTACCTATTTTTAATTTGTACCAATTTTTTTTTCATTTTTAATTTGTACCCATATATTAGTTTCTTTTTGTGCCCATATTTTTTAAAGTTTTATTTGTGTTTTGTACCCATGTGTATACCGTCACGTGACATTGTATATTTAATTAATGATAGAAAAATTACATATGGTATATTTACGTTTTATGCCTAAACTTTGTATCATATATTTATATTTTTAGTTTGTACCCACTTTTAATTTGCAACATTTTTTTAAATTTGTAGTATTTTCTTTTTAGTTTTATTTTGTACACATGTATTAATTTCTTTTAGCACCTATATTTTTTAAAAATTCATTTGTACTCATAATTTTTTAATCTTTTATCTGTACCCTAATTTATTTATAATGTACCCATTCTTCTTTATTAATGTACCACTTTGTTATATGTGAAATGTACCAATTTTTTTAACACTATGGATACATTCTTTTGCCATTTATTATTTCTTATTTTTTACATAGTTTTTATCCATTTATTCAATCAAAATGTTTGAATTTTTTTATTGTAACCGTTTCTAATAGTATTATAATGAGGGATTTTAAATTTATAGGATTATAAATCTCATAAAATATCAAACAATTAATGTCAAAACAATAAAAATAAAAATATTAATTGTAATATAATGAGGTGTACAAAGTCAAGGGACTTTGATTAAACTTTGAATATCATTAAGGTTTTAGTAAAAAAATGTTAAGGATTAGGGACTGCATCCAAAGTATCCCTTAAAAAAATTATCATTAAACAGGAGGGTGGTAGAGGTAGATAAAGGAGTCCTTAGCTACTTCCTCACTCTCCGTTACAAGCTTACAACGTTGTGAATTTTCCCTTCCAAACGCCTTTTGCTTGACCGCCATTACACTTGGGTAGTTGATGAATGGAAAGACCCATCAGAGGAAGCTATTGCTGGTGACAAAGGAATATTAATATTGTAGCAAACTCAACAGTGAAAGCTTTTGAACGCCCATACCTGCTTCTCCTCGGCACTTGCAAGCGGGGCCTTTACCCTGCACAACATTACGTCTTCTTTGCTAAAGCCAGAAATTGCTCCTCCATTTTCAGCCCCACAATTTGATCGGTTTTTAGGTTTTTTTCCTTGTTTTTTTTTACTCATTTATGTATTTTAGGTTTTTGGCAATATAACTAATGATGTGGCAGGACATGATTGGATGATCTTTTAAGTCTTTGAAGGTCATATTCCACAAGGATAAAACTATCAATCAAATTATCATTTCAAAGTGGGTGGGAAAATAAGACGTTGGGGTGGGCTTAGTAGCACCCATAGAAAACAGGGCCGGCCTAGGCCCAGTGCAGGCAGGACGACCGTCCATGGCCCAAAAAAATTGGGGGCACCAAAATTATTCGGGTGGTATATTTATATATGTTTTTATAAGAGTATAAATTTAAACAAGTTGGTTTAATGACAAAGGAATTTAACTAGAAGTGGTGGTTTTGTAATTTGAAATTAATGAGAAGGTCTTTGCTTCAAGACACCACATGTGCTTATTTACTTTCCAATTTTTACAATTTTTTTTTTCCATAAGAGTATAAATTTATAAAATTTGGTTAAATACTCAAGAAGTTTAATTAAAAGCAATGATTTTTGTTGTTTAAAATTAACGAGAGATCCTAAGTTTGAAATGATATGTGCGTGTTTATTCTTTTCAATTTTAACAAATTTTTATTTGGTTGTTAATTTATTTTTAGTTTCTAGCTAGTAGCTATATGGGTTGTTATTTTTAAATATTCGTTCCAATTCAAGTCTAATATTCAACAAACAGTAATACGTAGACCAAATTTTTAGAGCAAATTTACAAATCATATGACGTGTCATCATAAGGTTTAATTTAGTGCCCATTCATTACTTATACATATCAATTAAAGACTCGAAAACATATTATGTTTTTAGTCCCATATTGACAAGGTTAGTAAATAAGAAAAAACATCTCATGATTTATATCAAAACACTTTAAAAGTTCAGATGGAAAACAAAACTCATTTATCTACTTGTAAGCCAGGAGTTTTTTGGTTTCCTTCTCTTGATACAAAATAAATTAGTCTTTCTGTGTTTCAAAATTATTGAGTTTGAAATGTTTTTCTATGTATAATTTTATCGATGTCTTTTATGTGAAAATAAATAATTTTCTTATGTGAAGTTAAGGCATACTTTTTAGCGTCGCCCCGAGCCTCAAAAATCTCTAGACCGGCCCTGATAGAAAATAATCACGTTAATAACACTTAATAATCAAATCATCAACCGACATATTATTTAGTTTACAAATTTAATTTAAAATTTTAGCACAATATTTTATAACGTTAACTTGATAATTAACCTTACAATGTAAAGTGACAAAAAATATATAAAGGGTTCTATTTTAAAAGACTTTCATTAGCATTTCTATACGACATCACAATTGAATAACCTATATTTCTCGGTGGCAAAATAGGTGCTGCAGAAAAATCCGGACCCACAAAAATGCTCTTCCCTTGCATCACAATTCGCTAGAGCTGCCCATTTGTTCACAAATGTAAAAGATGTTATTAACCCATCTGCAATCCTATGTGAAACACATAAGCCAATGCAAATCCTTCACAATCAAACACAAATTGAGTTGAACACCAAGGGGTATTTCAGTAACTTCATCTAGCCTGTAGGGCAACAATTTGTTGAGATCAGAGATCGAAGGGTTGGCGATCACTTCAGAGAGGAGTTGGGGTTTGTCTTTAGCTTCGAAGAATGGGATGCCTTGATCGTTGCAATGAACAAAGAGAATGTGTTTCACTCGGCCGGCGAAAGGTTAACATTAGGCTAAGATTTTGGACAAAGAAGTCTTGAGGATGTTTGATATTTGAGTGGTGGTTTTTGTGCCGTTGGATTCATAGAAGTAGGGTAACGGAATATATCCATGGGTAATTGATCCAAAAAAGAGAGCTGGTGATGGTGTTACTCTCTTAAATGAGGGACTTTCTATTACCTCATGTTTTTTACACAATACTTTATAACGTTAGCCTGATAATTAACCTTAAAATGTAAAGTGACAAAGAATTTATAAAGAGTTCCATTTTAAAAGAGTCTCATTAGCATTTCTCTGCCTACGGCAGGGAATCACAATTGAATAATAATCAAGGTGAGAACCTGTTGATCATAAAAACTACCAAGCCTACGTGGCACGCAGGCCGAGTAATCTATGAGCTAACTACGTCCTTCGGTTGTGTGCGGGGTGTGCCAACTCGTCGGTCGAGCTCAGCCGAGGAGTAAAATTGGTTGATGTTGCGTTGGGTACGCTGCTGACTTCTGAATCTCGCGACTGCGGTCGAGGAAGGAACACTCTCAACCTTCGGGTTCTAGAGCCGTAAGACAAGGCCGCTAGTTCTGCAAAGTTCAATATCAAATTCGGTTTTCAATGTGCCGAATGTAATAACTTGTAACACCTCACTTCGCCGAAAAGGCTAATGAGATGACCTCTATCAATAAGGATTCGAAAATCCTTCTCGACCGAGACTTGGATAGATAGCCAGTCGGCCTCGATGCAGTGCTGTTTATCCAAACTGAAGGTGCTCCGCGGTCGGCTGATTCTACGGCAACAGTGTTGTTTATCCAAACTGAAGATGTTCGCCGGTTGCCTTCACAGTGCTGTTTATCCAAACTGAAGATGTGTTGGCGAAAAAGAAAATAAAAAAATCTCAAAATTGTTGAGAGGGTTTGCGCATGGTAGTTTTGTGTGTTGAATTGGTGGTCCTTCTTCCATTGACATTGCATCTATATTTATAGGACTGATATACTTGCTTGGCACGGCCTAATTCTCAAGTAGAGTCCTATTTCAAATTCCCATGTATCTGACGTGACTTGGATAACCTTCACCTAAACAACCACCAATTTTATATATATTGCACCTTTCCCATGGCATGCAGACTGCCAAAACGTACGGCAACCACCAAATATATATATATATATGATAGCTTTTTCCCACGGCATGTCTGCCACATCTATCACCAAGTAAAACAAAAAGCCTAGTCTACCTAGGTTTCCTATGATTTAAACTCATCCATGCATGCATCTTGACGGCTGTCGCTTAAATCCAATCCCATCCACACATTCACACGCCAGTTGTGCCGTCATACTTCCAGATATATATATCTCATCTTTCATAATAAATCATTATTAAAAGATAATTATGATAAAAATCATTATCTTTTAATAATGACCTTTATTTCTTGATCCAACAGTTAGGAACTATGTTCACTCAACGGCCTCGATTGCACGGGCCGATGGTGTAATTTTGGGTCCAAACAATGCCCCCCAGTTTCCTTGAACTTCGGCTCGTAAGCCGAATGGTTAAGGAAATTAATTGTTCGTAACCAACAAAATCCCGTCGTATCGCTGAAAAAGAAACTTTGTTCCTCGACCATAACATGCATGTTCTACCAAACAGAACCTTAAATTTATATTCTCATTCAAAAAGAATAATCCAACTTGGTAGGAAATTTGTGTTTGTAGTATAGTGATTGAGAGTGGCGTGTGGAACTGAAACTCTTATGTTTAGTTATCTTGTTATTTATGAATGAGAATGACACCCATATTTTTATATTCTAACATCCGGCCGGTAAGTAAAAACATGAATGCATAACTCCACGAGCCAAAAAGCCTGCGTGATGCTGCGGGTTTCATCTCTAGTTACACATAATTAGAACAATGTTTACAATTATGTTATTATATATATACAACCATACTTATGAGAGATTTTTCAATATGACTGGCATATGAGGTGGTACACCATGTGTCACTATACAAATGGTGGAATATATGTGCTAAAAAGTTAGTAACTTAAAAAATAAAATTTTCCACCACTTACATAAAAACACGGGTGTACCACCCGTATTCCCGTCACAATAAAAAATTTCTCCATACTTACAGTCCTATTTACACATATCCCCATCTCAGCATTTAAAACTATATAAAATGGGGAGGGAGTTTTACCTCAGTACAAAACTTGATAAAATTAAACAAATCCCCATGTCATTCGTTTTGCATTTTGACCCCTGCTCTTATAAATTGGGCTGAATGCTGCCCATGGACAGTCGTTTCCACTGCAAAGAACAGATTCTCCATCATCACTGCCATTGGTGTTCTCTTCTTACCTTCCTTTGTCCAGAAATCGGAAAATCCAATTTTAAAGTCATTTTCTCACACTAAATAGCAAAATATATATATATATATATATATATATATATAATAAAAAATTAGAGAAAAACAAAGAAAAGCATCTAAAACTCATATCAATACCGATATGAGGATCACCATAAAAAACCAAACTTTACCCAAGAAAACTCTAAAAAAAATAATTAATAAATAAATAAAATTGAAGAACCCGTTTGAAAGCTCATAACTTTGCACAAAATGCAGCAAAGAAAAGACAAAAAGGAGAAAAGTAAACCTATCAAGCTCAACCCTTTAATTTAAAGGAAAACTAATGAAAAGAGTTTGAAAACTTTGAGTTTTAATGATAATGACAAAATAAAAGGTAAAGTGAATAGTACCAGAATTGACTTTTTAGTGTAAAAATATGGTTTTTCGTTAAAGTGAACAGTACCGGGTGTTTTTCGTTAAAGTCCCCTTAATTTAAACTCCAAAAAAAATTAAACACAACCCCATCGAATCACTAATCTTACTGTAACGACAAAATATAAATTCTTCAGCTTTAGACATTCTTAAGTATTGTTCGATTGTGTCAGCTCTATAGCAAATACCTCATAATGTAGGTGAATCAAGTGATTACATGTATATATATGTTTATAAACTTATGTTATAAAGCGACGAAGAACTAAGTTTTGTTTTCTAGTATAGCATACTTAAAGCAATGGTAAAAAGTTGATTCCTCAACGGCACTAAAGGCTCGTTTACTAATCCGTAATTAGATTGAGAGGAAATGAATTGAGGGGGAATTGGAATGATGTGGAATCAGAATCAGATTTTTGTTGAAGTTGTTTACTAAAACTAACTGGAATCGGAATATGACTGTTATTGATCCACATAAATTGTTTACTAATTGTTATGAATCAGAATGAAAACTAATGTCATTACTAAAATGACCCTATTCTAAATAATCTATATTATATGCTAATCTTTTTTATCTTTAATAAAAAAATTATTTTATTTTTAATTTATGTGAGAAAGGTTTTTTAAGTCCTTTTCAATCCAATATAATCAGTCATCTTCGATCTCTGATCTGCTGACAAAACACCTCCTCCTCACCCTCTCACTAACACTCGACCGCGACTACCCTCCCTGAGACTCCGACCATTCTTTGCTCTCCCTCCCTACCTCACCATCAAGGATTCAAGGTAAGCCTTCTACGTAAATTTTTATTTTTGGTTGATTTGATTATGCTCTGACCTGACCTTCCCTATGCGGCTCTGCGTAATGATTCAAGCTAATATGTTGCTGAATGGTTGATCTTTCAAGTGTTTTAAGGATGCCCAATTGCAATCCTTATCCCCTATAAATTCTAACGAGAGTCTAAATTTGCAGTCTTTGGAATTAGAATCGACAGCTGAGCCCCAAATCGAAAGAGTTCGACACCGCAAAGCATGGGGCACAGAGAGGCGGTGGCGGAGGAGCACAAAGTTGTTGGAGAGGATGGCGGAGGACAACGAGAAGATGGAAGAGAGTGCTGAAGGTGAATGGTGCATTGGGAAGAAAAAATTGATTTCGAATGAAGCCTTCTCCCCGGTATCCAAATACTACCTCCATGTAAGTAATCCAATTCTGTCAATATCAGGAATTGACCTCTTGATTTTACATGGGTCCGGCAACACTGTGCATTCCGGTTGAATTGGTAAACGGAGGAATAATCATGAATGGGGAATGACTCCCATTCCGCCATTTCCTTTCCCCATATGTAAACACGCCATAAGTTAATTGAGACACAATCAGATGAAAACTTTTTTATTACAATCATAACCACAAAGCTATCTCTCATAGGCTTATTTTAAGCTCTCATGCAACCACAAATATCGTCTCGCTTTATACAGAAAATGAAGAGATGAATCAGACTAAACAACAAAAGAAGAACTCAGCAGTCTTATTATTTTAAAAGCATCCATTACCTCAACAACAACAACAACAACAACAAAGCCTTTTCCCACTAAGTGGGGTCGGCTATATGAATCATAGAACGCCATTGCACTCGGTTTTGTGTCATATCCTCCGTTAGATCCAAGTACTCTAAGTCTTTTCTTAGAGTCTCTTCCAAAGTTTTCCTAGGTCTTCCTCTACCCCTTCGGCCCTGAACCTCTGTCCAGTAGTGACATCTTCGAACCGGAGCGTCAGTAGGCCTTCTTTGCACATGTCCAAATCACCGGAACCGATTTTCTCTCATCTTTCCTTCAATTTCGGCTACTCCTACTTTACCTCGGATATCCTCATTCCCAATCTTATCCTTTCTCGTGTGCCCACACATCCCACGAAGCATCCTCATCTCCGCCACACCCATTTTTTGTACGTGTTGATGCTTCACCGCCCAACATTCTGTGCCATACCACATCGCTGGCCTTATTGTCGTCCTATAAAATTTTCCCTTGAGCTTCAATGACCTATGACGGTCACACAACACGCCGGATGCACTCTTACACTTCAACCATCCAGCTTGTATTCTATGGTTGAGATCTCCATCTAATTCTCCGTTCTCTTGCACGATAAATCTTAGGTAGCGAAAACGGTCGCTTTTTGTGATCTTCGCTAGATTGCTCCGGTCATTAGTATGGATAAGTATATAAATGGATAGAGATAGGAAAGCGAACATAAGATGTACGTGGTTCACCCAGATTGGCTACGTCCACGGAATAGAGGAGTTCTCATTAATTGTGAAAGGTTTACACAAGTACATAGGTTCAAGCTCTCCTTTAGTGGGTACAAGTGAATGATTTAGTACAAATGACATTAGGAAATATTGTGGGAGAATGATCTCGTAATCACGAAACTTCTAAGTATCGGAGTGTGGTATCGTCTTGACATGCCTTATCTGTCTCATAGGTAGATGGGGCATCTTCTCTGGAAGTACTCTTCCTCCATCCAGGGGTGGTATCTCTAACTGGTGGAGATGCACAAGGTAATGTATCAATTTCACTTGAAGCTTACTTGTAGTTTCAGGCTTGGTCAAGCGCGATACAAACCATGTAGTAGGAGTCCCCCAAGTCGCTGAGCTAGGGGATCTGCTGAAAGAGGTGACAGACAAGGTAAGCAATCATAGCTCCGGCTGATTGTTCACAGTCTCCCTATCTTGCAGGCAGCATGAAGGATAAAGAGAAGAAAATGAGAAGAGATGATATGGGATACTTTTGCTTTTGAAGAAGTAACTTTCCACAGGCTTATTCTTGAACTGAGCTGGAGGGTTTTCTGGTTTCCTCCAGAGTATAAGGCCGACTGAAGAATTTGAGGGTCAAAACAAGTCCATCAAATCTAGAGTACGTTCCACCCTGCTGATATGGGATACTTTTGCTTTGACAGAGTAATAGATGTATCGGCACGTGTGCTGTTACGCTTGTCTCCACATGCTTCCTTGTATCATTCTCCCTTGCCCTATCTGTTCCTCAGGCAGATGCGGTATCTTCCCTGGAAGCATAAGATGTTGAAGATGAGTACTCGAGAGCAATGTCAGGTAAGTAATCAGGTAAGGGGTTCCAGGCAGTCAGTTCCTGGCTGGAAGCTTGATTCCAAGTACTGACTGATTGCTCTCTTTCTCCTTGTCTTGCAGGTAAGAACAAGGTCAAAGGAAAAGACAGGGAAAAAGCATGATATGGGATACTCTTGCTTTTAACCCTGATGATATGAGATATTCTTGCTCTAGTATAGCTTGTTTGCAGAGGTATTATCGGGGGGAAAGAAAGCTGAATATTTCGAAAGGCTTCGTTGGGAGTGCCCTCTCAGATATGAGGAAGGGTTGAGCATTTTTGCAGGTCTGCCTGTCCGTTGGGGATGGAGGTCGACATATATAGGAGTCTCCTTAACAACAAGTAGTAATGCTATTCCTTTACCCTACTTGGTCATAGCACGGTAGTGGGAGCTGCCAGCTTCACATGTTTTAACGCTGTCAGAGCACTTTGAAAAAGTGGTTTGTGGTATCTGGAAAGCTGATGTTGCGTGTGAAGATTACAGACAGCTTTATCCAAGGAGATCCGGCTCTTGAAGTTGGGAAAGTGTTGCCTCTTCGGTTTTCGAACAAGCAATCCTATCGGGGATCTGGCTCTCGAGATTCGGAGAACGATGCCTCTTCGATTTTTGAGAAAGCAATCATGCTGGGGGTCTGGCTCTCGAGATTCGGAGAGCGGTGTCTCTTTGATTTTTGAGAAAGTAATCATGTTGGGAGTCTGGCTCTCGAGATTCGGAGAGCGGTGCCTCTTCGATTTTGGAGCAAGCAAGCTTGTTGGGAGTGTTTTCTCGAATGTGAGTAAAGGTTGGGCATGTTTGCTAGTCTACCTTGCCACGAAGCACAGATGTTGACACACAGGGACTTTCCAATTATCCAGCAATGGTACTGTTCCTTTACCCTCTTCGATTTTTGAGAAAGTAGTCATGTTGGGAGTCTGGCTCTCGAGATTCAGAGGACGGTGCCTCTTCGATTTTGGAGCAAGCAATCTTGTTGGGAGTGTTTTCTCGAATGTGATTAAAGGTTGGGCATGTTTGCTAGTCTACCTTGCCACGAAGCACAGAGGTTGACACACAGGGACTTTCCAATTATCCAGCAGTGGTACTGTTCCTTTACCCTTGTGGGTAATAATATGGTAGCTAAACCTTCAAAATTTATGTGTCTAAACTTTGTTAGTGTTGTTTCTTTGCTATTCTTTTACCCTTCTTGGTCAGAGCGATGTAGTGGGAGCTGCAAGCTTCACGTGTTCAACTTTGGCAGAGAACTTTGGCAAAGTTATATGTGGTACCCATGAGCTACTGTTGCGTGTGGTAAGTGGGTGATTGAACAGTACGACTCATGTGCTTTCTACTTCACCAGAAGTCTTCGACCGAATGCCCATAATTTCCGCAAAGCTGAGTGCGTGTGACAGGTGCTGACAAAGCTGGAAAAGTAGGTGCCTCTTCGATTTCTGAGATCGGCCCTCGTGATCTCTGAGCAGCCCAGCTTTTGAGAAAGCAAGCACCTCTTCGATTTCTGAGATCGGCCTTCGTGGTCTTTGCGCAGCCCAGCTTTTGAGAAAGCAAACGCCTCTTCGATTTCTGAGATCGACCCTCGTGGTATCTGAGCAACCTTGCTTTTGAGAAAGCAAACACCTCTTCGATTTCTGAGCAGGCGCCTCTTCGATTTCTGAAGCTCCGTCGAGTGCAAATTTTTATAGAGGCTGGCATTAAGTTCTAAAGCACACTTGAATCTCCACCAGTAGAAGCTTCATTCTTGCACTTCTAAGATCTTGATTTGTCCGACCTCTTCTCTCTTCAACACCTTTGAAAATGTCTGGCCCCTCCGACCGTCGTTTTGACTTGAACCTTGTTGAAGAGGCAGCCCCGCCTTCTCCTGACAACATATGGCGTACATCCTTCGTCTCCCCTACTGGTCCTCTTACCGTTAGGGATTCCGTGATGAAGAATGATATGACCGCTGCGGTGGTGGCCCGGAACCTTCTCACTCCCAAAGATAACAGACTATTTTCCAAACGGTCTGATGAGTTAGCTGTTAAGGATTCTCTGGCTCTCAGTGTTCAGTGTGCAGGTTCTGTGTCTAATATGGCCCAACGCCTATTTGCTCGAACCCACCAAGTTGAATCATTGGCGGCTGAAGTGATGAGTCTCAAACAGGAGATTAGGGCTCAAGCATGAGAATAAACAGTTGCACCGGCTCGCACATGACTATGTTACAAACATGAAGAGGAAGCTTGACCAGATGAAGGAATCTGATAGTCAGGTTTTACTTGATCATCAGAGATTTGTGGGTTTATTCCAAAGGCATTTATTGCCTTCGTCTTCTGGGGCTGTACCGCGTAATGAAGCTCCAAATGATCAACCTCTGATGCCTCCTCATTCTAGGGTTCTGTCCAATACTGAGGCTCTGAATGATCCCCCTCCGGTGCCTTCTCTTTCTGGGGCTCTACCGACTGCTGAGACTTCTCCTAAGCAACCTTTGTGAAGGCTCCCTCTTGTTTGTTTATTTTGACTTATGTATATGTACATATTTGTAGCTTATCGGGGATATCAATAAATAAACTTTCCTTCATTTCAACGTATTGTGTTAAATACACCAAAACCTTCTTCGCTATGTTCTTTGAATTTTCTTTTGTTGAAGCTTTGTGAGTGGAGTCCATTACCTCAAATCATTTTAAAATATTTTGAAATATGGTGTTATTCAATAACCTCCCCCCAATCTTATTTATTTTTCAAGCATTGATTCAAATTGGCTATTCCAATTTTCAACCATGTTATTCCAAATCCTACACTCTTGCACACAGGACAAACCAAATAATATTCAAAACATATACATAACTGTTTTAAAAAGCCCCAAAAATTGGCTAATACCTTTTCTCAATCAGATGGTAATCACTTGTAACAGGAACAAACACATGGCAGCTACTGTTAAAAAATACAGCCAAAAAGAGTTGGTGAAATCAGATACAGAACATGCAAGCAGTCATAAAACAACATGAATAAATAAAGGAAAAAAATAACAACTCATCCTCCCAGATATCAGATTCAAACACTGTAAACTTGCAATTAACAAAACAAACAGTGAGATTTAAAAAAAAATTCAAACATGCAAGAAAAACATAAAAAATTAAATAAAACAATTACCGCATTTCTGCCACCATCTTCTTCTTCCTTCTTCCTTCCTTTTCTGCCACAAAAGGTCAATCAATTCTTAAATAAGACAATTCATAAAACAAAATGCCTATACGAACTTAATTCAATCTTTCTGAATAGGAATGCAAAAACAAACGAAAGTGGTTTTTTGGATGGAAAAAAAAAAAAAAACAATTGCACGCTTCAATGATATCTCGTCACGAAGTCGAGCCTGTGTCTAAGAATGTGTAAATTTTATGAGTGACACAACTGAGAAATTTGATCTCTTATTAGAATGTACAGCGGAATTTGCTTGCAAATATTACACTACTATTGTAACCCAACATAGGATTGTATATTTGTTTGAATAGTTAGCTATTTGACAGTCCAAACTTTTCGTTCTCTTAATTACAATTGCTAACCTCAGGAACCTGCAATCAAATTCTCGAAAGTACAGCGAATGACATGATGGTAATATACTTTCTTATAAAAAAAAACATTTACAATCTGTTTTCCGTCATATTCTAGAAGTGAGTGAATTTTTAATTGCCTTCTCAAACAATATATGTATATTTGGGCAATTTGGATAATTTAATCCCCTTGAAAATCAATGTATATAAAGTTCTGAACATGATTTCATCAAAATAAAAAGGCAGAAGCTTGATGCATGCCCAGAAATAAAAAAAATAAAACCCAGAAATCTAAATTAATAAAAAAATCCAAACAACTGAAAAACCCACCCCAGTTGAATCGAATTAATCCCAATAAACTCAAATAAAAAATTAAATATTTCAGACAGAAAACAAAATCCAACGGCAGATACCTCAAGATTGAGAAAGACAGAGCGGGGATATCAATGAAAGAACAGGGGAGGAGTTTCTGGCGATTTTCTTGCTGAAATTTCCATAGCTGCGTGTACACCTTGAAGACCTTGTAGAAATACGCATCGTACTCACGCCTGTACAAAGTAAAAAATGAGAAATTAGGGAATAATTTTTGAAATTAGGGTTTAGGATGAAGAAATTGGAGGAGAATATGAAGGACCTTTTGCAGCGAATAGGAAGCTGTCAAGAATTTCTTGTCGACTTTGTCAGGGAGACACCAGTAGAATCGCAGAGAGAGAAGTCGAGCTCTCCAACAGATAACCTACTTTACACAAATTCATTGGATTATAATCAAAATAATGAGATTTAATCTAAAATTAAAACTAAAATCATAAAATGAAATTGAAAATGAATGAAACCCTAATCGAATTGAAGCCCTTGTTAAAAAAAAGAGAAGCGTCACTGATATTGAAATTACATAAAAACCCTCCCTAATTTTGAAACCTTAGAGTCGACTTCAAACCTTAAATTTGAGCTTCAACCCTAATGGACAAAATCAAGAAGATTGGTAATAACGGCGTGGTCCATTTCGCTTGCGTCCGGCCGGAAACAGTTCGCCGGAATTCCAATACCAAAAATCCTAGCCGCTTGGTATTGGAAATCGAGTTTTTGGATTGAGGATTTAGATTAAGTGTGAGAGATTGTAGAATTGAATTTGTTGGTTTGAGGGGTTTTGCGGGTGCTGAGAGCGAGAGAAAAGATGCAGCGCAGAGTTTTCAGAGCAGCGAGGGTTTTTTATGGCAGTGAGACTGAATGGAAAACCCGAAAGAAAAGAAAGCAAGTAGGGGAAATTTAGAAAAACAACCAAAATGTGGATATTATATCTTGTAGGTTTTTATTATATTTATTAGGGGTGGGCAAAAAAAATTGAAAGACCGAACTAAATCAAATAAAAAAACCTCCAAAAATTGAGTTAAACAAAATGTGCAATCATTGGATTGATAAGTAATAATCAATATTTAAATAATAATACAATTATTAATAATTATGTCATATAACTTACAAAATATAATTTAAATTGATAATCTTTCCAACATTACTCTAAACAGAATGTACCCAATCCATTTCATTTACTTCTTCTTTTTTTCCTTCGAAATACCCAACACATTCTTCACTTCAACACATATGGAGAAACAAACGCAAGGAACTCACCATCGCCTTCAATTTTAGCCAAGTCTTTTTCCTTCATGTTGACGTTTGCTTCAATCCCACCACCAGACTTGGCGTCCATGAAAACAACCAAATTATTGAAAGTTAGGGCAGGCGACCCAACCCAAGTAGGGTTTCCCCCTCCAAAATCAGCTTCATACAGCGGAAACCTACATAGGCTGGTGAAGCTCAGTGTCACCAGCTCTCCCTCGAAGAAATTCTCAGAGTTCTGTTTGATGAACATTACTCACTGCCTTCCTGCAATTTTCCAATGTAGTTTTTGTCGACTTTTCACTTGGTCTCTCACCTGTTTCACTATGCCATAGCACCCCTCCTCGATATCCAAAAATGGGATTGTCATTGCAATTCTGCATATATTTCCAAACGAGTGTTCCAGAAATGGCGGGTCGATCATCGTACGAAGGTTTACTGCATAAACAATGGAGTAGAGCCTCTTCGGTGCAATGCCTGACTTCACCTGAGTGGCAGCCACAAAGCGGCTCCATATGAAAGTGGATAAAGCCTCCACACGAGAAGGCGGTTTTTGGTGATTTTCTAAGCTCGTGTTGTGATCACCTGAAGAAAGTTGAAGTTTCACTATAAAATCAATTGGCAATATGCAAAATTATAAGAATAGAATTTTACGGTTTAATTTTCATGTATTGCATATTCTGAATAAATAGTACATACAATCCTTGTTACAAAAGAAAACAAAGTAAAGGACACAATATCCTTCCTAAAACATGACTCTAATAATTACAAGATATTTACATTCATTTTCTTCTAAATATTGACTTATTCCAATACCCCCCCTCAAGTTGGAGCATAGATATTACTCATGCCCAACTTGACAAGTGAATTACCAAATCTTCTACTACACACGGCATGGGTAAGGATATCTGCAAGTTGTTCTTCTGAGTTCACAAACGGTATTGACATAATCTTTTTCTCCAGCTTTTCTTTGATAAAATGTCTATCAACCTCAACATGCTTAGTCCTGTCATGCTGTACTGGATTCTCGGCTATTTCGCTGGCGGACTTATTATCACAATACAACTTCATTGCCTCATTATGCTTAAAACCAAGACTCCAAAGTAACTTTCATAGCCAAAGAATCTCACACACACCATGTGCCATACCCCTATACTCGGCTTCGGCAAAAGACTGTGATACCACATTTTGCTTCTTGTTTCGCCACGTAACCAAATTACCTCCAACAAAAGTAAAATACCCAGATGTAGACCATCTATCAGTCACATCATCTACCTAATCAGCATCAGTAAATCCCTCAATCCTCATATGTCCATGACATTCATACAAAATTCCTTTACCAGGGGCAGATTTCAAATATGCCAAGATTTTCATTACTGCCGCCATATGATCCACACTTGGTGACTGCATAAACTGACTAACCACACTTACAACATAGGCAATATCTGGACGAGTGTGAGAAAGATAAATTAGCCTCCCCACTAGTCTTTGATATCTACCTCTGTCAATCGGTTCTTGATCTGGATAAATCCCCAAATAATGTTTCTCTACGATAGGAGTGTCCACAGGCTTACATCCCAGCATTCCTGTTTCCTTTAATAAATCGAGAACATATTTACGTTGAGACAAGAAAATACCTCTAGATGACCGAGCAACTTCCACGCCAAGAAAATATTTCAAATCTCCCAAATTCTTCGTCTCGAACTCGGCAGCAAGGTTTTGTTCTAGCTTCATCATCTCTTCTGAATCATCACCTATTATTATCATGTCATCCACATAAATAATTAAGGTTGTCACTTTACCATTTTCCCGTTTCACAAATAATGTATGATCCGAGTGACTTTGATAATACCCAATCCGCCTCATAACTTGGGTAAATCTACCAAACCACGCACGAGGAGATTGCTTAAGTACATAGAGTGGCTTTCGCAACCTACATACTCCGGTTTTCCCTCCGGCATTGTACCCTGGAGGAAAATCCATATATACCTCTTCTTCCAAGTGCCCATGAAGAAAAGCATTTTTTCACATCAAACTGTTTTAGTGGCCAATTCAAATTTGCAGCTAAAGAAATCAGAACTCGTACTGTATTCATCTTCGCTACTGGAGAAAAAGTCTCATGATAATCAACAACATAAGTTTGAGAATAGCCTTTTGCTACTAACCTTGCTTTATACTTGTCTACCGATCCGTCTGCCTTGTATTTGATCGTAGAGACCCATCTACACCCAACTGGTTTCTTCCCTTTAGGTAGCTCAGTTACCTCTCATGTATCATTCTTATGTAGTGCCATCATTTCCTCATCCATCGCAGCAGCCCATTTAGGATCCTTCAAGGCCTCCTCAACTCGAGTTGGTGCTTGGATTGCTTCCACATTGTTTACCCAAGCTTGATGTTCTGGTGCAAGGTTTGAGCATGACACATAATTAGCTATTGGATACTTCACTTTTCCTTCAGGAGAAAACCTGTCAGGAGGAACACCACGATTTTACCTTGGCGGCAACTTATATGTACTCATAACATTATCTGGATTAGTTACATGAGCATCTGTAGTACTTACCTCAGGAATATTCAGAGAATGCATATTGGGTGGCACTATTGAGCTTAAGAGAGAGAGGGTTGCAGGTTCAGTAGCTAATGGTTGCTGGAGCGGTGAAATTGGTTTGGCAACTTCCTGCTGACACTCTACATCACACTCGGTAGCACATTGCCGAGAAGACTCAACTGGTTCGGTGCTACTTGGCTGAATGATACTCACATTCTCGACAGTGTCTTGCCGAGATTCACTGTCTCTATTCTCAGCAGTGTCTTGCCGAGAGCTTTCACAACCTTTTTTGTCAATAAATACTCCCCCCGAGCTACATATTTCCAACCACCCAAGATCACCACTCATATTCTCCCCCGAGTGATCGGAAGGTGATGGAGTCGAAGCATAAAAGAACCCAGATTCAGAAAAGGTAACATCCATAGTTACATACATATGACGAGTTTCAGGGTGGTAGCACTTATACCCTTTTTGTTGATGAGCAAATCCCAGAAAAATACACCGATGAGCACATGGATCGAGCTTACTACGATGAATCTTGTGAATATGAACATAGGCTACACACCCAAATACACGAGGAGAAAGAGTATTAGTTGACACTATTGGAACAAACTCTGTCAATACTTGTAAAAGGTGTACGAAAATCCACAACTCGGGATGGCATACGATTAATCACATACACGGCATAAGTGACAGCTTCAGGCTAGAACCGTTTAGGTACAAATGCACCAATGAGCAAGGCACGGGCAGTTTCTAGGATATGACGGTTTTTTCTTTCAGCAACCCCATTTTGTTGTGGGGTATGAGGACAAGTAGTCTCATGTAGAATTCCTTGATCCCGAAGAAAGCCGGACAACTCGGAACCAATATACTCACCTCCATTATCAAAGCGGAGAACCTTAATAACAGAGAAATATTGTGTTACAACCATTTGAGAGAATGATCGAAACACCATACCCACATCACTTTTATTCTTCATCACATAAATCCAAGTCATACGAGTGCAATCATCAACGAAGGTAACAAACCATTTAATTCCAGACAGAGTACTAACAGGAGAGGGACCCCAAACATCAGAGTGCACAAGTTCAAAAGGAAACAATCTTTTATTCATACTAGGAGGAAACGAAACGCGATGACTCTTCGCAAGAATACATACCTCACAATGTAAGTCTGATTCTTTTATTTTATGAAATAAACTAGGCAACATACGCCTCAAATAACCAAACGAAGCATGTCCTAACCGACGATGCAATAACCAAACTTCTTGTAAATTATTGGTACGGGATGCTCGAACTGCATTAGCTCGGCCAAGAACGACGTCATCCACATAATATAACTTTTCTCTCTTAGTGCCACGCCCAATGATCTCCTTTGTCTAACTATCCTGAAGCAAGCAAAATGAAGCAAGCAAAAGGTAAGAGAGGGTGTAAGAGACACTGTTCCCGCTCTAACAACAGCAGCAGTAATACCATTGGCGGTTGCCACACACGTTCTATGAGGTTGGGTCATAGATTGAAACAAAGTCTTATCATACGTCATATGATCCGTTGCACCGGAATCCAAAATCCAACCTGTATTCACCATTGTAATAACACGACTGCACAAGAAGGTACGATAACACTAAAGGATACAATCTTGATTACAGGTGTTGCAATACACAGGTTGCACTATGTGACAGCACTCTACACCTCACGGTAAAAAAAAAACAACAAACTCAATATGCTGCAATCCAAGGTAGCAGCAAAACCACAAACAATAACCACGCGGCACAAAAAAACAAAGGCCCAAACTAAATGCAACAGAAATTATCGAAATACAGTTACTCAATGCACAATTGCTGCAATCAGTACAGCAAAGCAACACCAAATTCCTTTTTTTTTCTTTTTTTTTTTATCAACAACAGCGACAAATCACTACTCGGCACAACTAGCAATTGCTAGAGTACAACAATTACCACGGGATCACACACTCGCAGCAGCACAATACACGACACAACTGCACAACAACCAGACACTAGCAATTTTTCCTGCTTCCTTCATCCCAATAATAATCACGGCAAAAGCAGCATGTAAAGGTTAGAATCACCAAAGGGAAAATGACAAAACTCCAATATCCTAATAGCACTCACGGCAAAGGCAGCACGCACAACCTTTGCAAATTTCTTGGCAGCACAACGGCACGAGATTTTTCTGGTTAGGGTTACGACAACTAGGCTCTGATGCCAAATAGAATTTTACGGCTTAATTTTCATGTATTGCATATTCTGAATAAATAGTACATACAATCCTTGTTACAAAAGGAAACAAAGTAAAGGATACAATATCCTTCATAAAACATGACTCTAATAATTACAAGATATTTACATTCATTTTCTTCTAAATATTGACTTATTCCAATAATAAGTCCATGCAAGGTCCTTCCTCCCATTAATGTAAAACTCATCTCAACACGTCCCCTCACGTGTGTGGAATTTTCAAGCCTAATACGTGGACAATACAACGGGGTGACGTGGAGCACGTGTGGCTGTTTGGCTTCACACGTGGGACAACCTGCTCTGATATCATGAAGAAAATTCAGGTTCCACCATAAAACCAATTGGCAATATGAGAAGTAACCCAACCTCTTAGACCATCTCCAATGGTTGGGCTAAAAGCCAAATATTTTAACCCGGAAAATTTAGTTTTTAGCCCAAAAACAACTTTTCTGCTCCAACCGTCCTAGCCTAAAAATTTAGTCCGAAATTATTAAAGAATGAACTTAGGCTATTTTTTTTGTTAAATTAATTAATTTTTTTTTAAAATAAATATGTAGACTATCATAAATTAATTTTATGAACATTTTAATCTAAAAATAAATAAATCCTGATAAATATTGAAAAATTTAAATTCCGATTTCTGGGCTAAATTTCAGGGGGAATCTGGCCTTGGTTCAGCATTTAGCATTTAGCATTTTGGGGGATAATTTGGCTTTTAGCCCACCATTGGAGTTGGTCTTATAAGTCCATGCAACGTCCCTTCTCCCATCAACGTGGGACTCATCTCAACCAACACTATATTTTGATTTAAGAGCCTCTATCTTTGAATCCTCAAAGACAAACATTTTTGTTACAATGTTATCCTTTGTGATGCCAACTCTTGGATTAAACCCGGATATGTTCTTTGGTGGGAAGAGTTTGGCAGATACAAATTGTGGACGCACTATATGATTATGATCACCTTGTTGTCTAGCAGTGGCTGCTCAAGTTTTGATGAAGTTTAAAACGATAAGGCATCCGAAATCTTATGGGAAATGCAGAGACCAAGAGCTATGCCACCAGGCTCAAAGATGTTGAGTTGAACACCGAGGGAAATATCAGTGACTTCATCTACTTGGAATAGAATGAATTTGTTGAGTACGATAGGAATTGGGTTTTCAATAACGTCAGAAATTTGGCACTTAACTCTAGTTTCTAAGTAGGGTATGCCCTGGTCATTGCAGTCCATGAACAAGTTGCCTTGGGCACGTCCAACTAGCAGATAGAATTGAGTCAAGACATCGGATAGGGATATCTTAAGCTGATTGGATATTTCGACAATGTCGAATTTTGTTTCGGGATCTGATGAGGAATAGAATATGACAATAGGATTATAGACCGGAGGAGATATCTGGTTGAGAAAGGAGAGTTGGTACGTGCAATGGTGATCAGGTGTTGGAGAAGACGGTCTGATAATCTCCTTGGAGATTACTTCAACTTCGACTTTCATGATATCTTGTTAACAAAACAATAAGGGTATAAGTATCAGCTGGAGTTGTGCCTTCTATGGTGCTCTTCAAGGAAACTTATATAGAGTTATAAGCTACCGCATGCCAAAGGGGACAGGTACGAATAATGTTATTCATACCATATTTTCATACCACCTTAGGTGGTATTTGATGTGGACAACTACATCATTTAAATTAGGGAACTTTAACGAAAAGCTCCCGGTACTGTTCACTTTAACGAAAAATCACATTTTTACACTAACAAATCAATCCTGGTACTATTCACTTTACCCTTTATTTTGTCCTTATCATTAAAACTCAAAGTTTTCAAGCCCTTTTCATTAGTTTTCCTTTTAAATTAATCATATTTTTAAATTCAGTTCATTATTTAATAAACTAATAATTAAGAAAAACTAGTTAATTAAATGATGATTATGGTATACGAGAAGTCTTTCTCCTTCATTTCCTTGGGTTTTGCAAATTTTTCAAATGATGTGGCTATCCACATCAGATGCCACCTAAGGTGGTATAGAAATGTGGTATGAATAGCATTACTCAGAAAAGAGACGGTAGTTAAAAAGCAAGATTGATGTTATTTACACCCCAGTGGCTTATCTTTCCACCTAATTTTAATGAATTTTTTTAATTACAAATTTGTCTATTTGTAAATTGACTGATAAGGACATTTCTTACCCTCTTTTGCTTTTTTTAGGGAGTTTTAACAAAACACTTCCGGTACTGTTCACTTTTAACGAAAAACCACATTTTTATCTTTAACTGGCACTATTCACTATACCTTTAAAAATGGTTTTTCGTTAAAAGAGAAGTTTTTTTGGACTTTTCGTTAGTTTTTTTTTTTTTTTTTAAAGAAAATTTTGGGTGTGGTAGCTCTCACGCTCTGTTTAGAGACGATTTGTCTACCTTAAACCCTAACTCATCTTTCCATCTCCTTTTATTTAGAGAAAGCAAAAAAAAAAAAAACCAAAGGATTTAGAAGATGACTTGTTTATTGAAAAGGTAGAAAATGACGTTTTTATGGTAAAGATAGAATATTATGTTTCCATTGAAGGGGTAGAAGAATAATTGGAAAAATTTATTTGAACCCATGTAACCTCTTTCTATACCCAACTTAAATTTAAAGTGTTAATTTTTTATTTTACCCTATTGCATAATTACTATTAAGTACAGAATGAAATTAATAATAAAACTCAAATTTATCAATAAATCCATTAAACCATACCATCACTTCTTGTTTATCATATGTTCATTTTGGCTAAAACACTAATAGGTTTTGTAGAGAAAAACAAGTTTTTTATTTTTTATTGATGGATGGTGATTTTGAAGTTTTGAATCCTCCAACTAAGGTATGACTCAATTTATGAATATTTTGTTCATTTGATTTCAATTTTTTTTAAAGTTTAGAAGATGACTATTTGGGTTTCAATTTTTTTTATCAATCCCGAATGGTTTGTTAAACTTTCTGGAATTGGAAAATTCTAAGGAAAAACTTCTTACCAATATTCATTGGAAAATTCTAAGGAAAAACTTTTTACCAATGTTCTTAGATTATAAACTCTCTTGCTTGTTGATGAATATAAGGGGATGAATTGTTTGATTTGTTGCTTATGCACATCAGTAGAAAGAAAAAAGGCAAATGTCTAGGTTTGGTAGCAAAAAGAAAAAAAATAGCCATGGAAATGCTGGTGGGAAGAGGGCGGTGGGTCAAGGACACCTTTTTTATAAAAAAAAAAAATCAATTACAGATGTTATTTTATAAAATGAATGAGTGTAAAGATAACTTAACATTTTGATTGGGTTTGAAAGGATAGTTTAGGTAATAAATTTGGGTTTAAAGAGAGATTAATTCTTTAATAAAAAACAATATGGGTGAAGAGAGTAAGTTGAGTGTGGAAAGAAGTTACATGTGTTCAAATAAAATTTTCCAAAATAATTTTGTGTGTGAGTCATATGAATTTGCTGCATCTTTACATTTGAAGTTTTCGTTTTATATTTAATTTTGCCTACTATGTTATGATTAGTATTAGCACTGATCTTTGCCATCAAACTTTTTCAGTTGAATTTGCATACGTCTGTGGCTCTTATTCGCACAGATTTATTTCTTTGCAGGTAGACAATTTTATAATTTTACACACACACACACACACATATATATAATAATCAAAGGTTATTTTTTGAATAATAATGGGTGGGGAAATAACATTTCAATTTTTTAATTTTTTAAGATGTGTGAGATTATAATGTGGATGGAAAAATAAGACAATGAGATGGGTCTAACAACTTTCAAAAGCAAAAACGCAATTGGTTCATGGGACTTAATCATCACCATGACAACATCCATTGTTTTGTTTAACTTGAAGACTAATGAATTGCACGAATCACAATCCGACACTCGCGAAACATAAAATCAGACATGTTTGTTCATTTTTTAAGTATCATTAAAAATATATTAGCCTTTCCTTTTCTTGAACTGAAGATTAGGTTGAATAAGTTTTCCAGTGAGATAATAATTAAGGATAGAATTTTCGGGTGTAGGCTCTTGTTCAAGTGTCTTAGTTTAAGCAAACAATATAATACATATCTTTAATTATTTCTTGCAGAAATGCATATGTGTTTCGTGTGAAGTAAAGGTGCGTCAGAATTCCACATGCTAACAAGTAAGGGCAAAGGGATTCTGAAAACGATTGTATTATTTGGGGTCATATGGACTTGTTGAATATTATTAGCTTCTCCTTCGGGTAGAGTGTTGGAAACATATATATGTAATATTAGGCGAGACTTGGTACATATTGACATGAGTGCTGCTACAATCAAAGTGTAAAGCATTTTAGGAAAAATTATAGAAGAAATAAAACCCATAATGGTTAACATTATTTGTAACACATAACACAAACATAAAGAAATTAATTTACACATTTCAGCAGCACCCGAACAGTTGAAGAACCATAAGAGCAAGTCTATCCCTCCCAATTACCCAAGCAATTGGGTGATTGAATTCCCCAAAACCTACAAAATCCTCTCCACCCCAAACCCAATCAGTCGGGCTACGTGCAAGGAAGCAGACCATATGCATGGTCAGAATTGTGGTAGAAAGACTTTAGTATGGTCAGCTTAGTGGAAAATGTGAGATGAGCAATTCGAAATGTCTACTTTCTTCTCATATAGTCATATGTATGCTTTAACATATGGCAGTTTTAATCACGGTACACTTAATTTCGTAGATCAACATATGTGTGTTTTTAACCAATTTTATTAAATGCGTTTGAGGACTAATTGAAGAAATATTCAAATTTTTCAGAAAAATCGCTCTCTCATTAATAATTACACTCTCATTCTGTCATCTTCTCTAAAAATGTCATTGATTTATATTAACAAAGTATGCCACGTCACTTGCCACATCAGCACATAACAGAATTTTTAACGGAGTTATGACGGAAGGACTACATTGATTTGTGACACCCAATTTCAGGGACTACATTGATTGATTTTCAATTTCAGGGACCATCTTGATGGGGTGAGTCAATTTTAGGGACCATTTGTGATAAAAATCCATATAAATATGCATTATCATCTTAAATTCTTAATTAGCGTGGTCTTTCATTTTGAATGAAGCATCTTTTCCACACAACCAAAGGAAATGTACATACATACCACCTTTTGCATAGCAATAGCCTTGAAACGCTTAGGAATGCCTTAAGATAAGTATTAAATAAAGACATTGTAAATCATATACCTTTATAAAAAATAAAAAAAACCCTCTTACTACATATTTGTATCATCTCTTTAATAGAAATGAGATTCATATATGTTCGTGGACCGTACATCTATTAAATTGATGATACAAATGATAATACAAATATTTAGTAAGTGTAATATTACTTAATACTTCTTTTTCTGCAATCAGACTTTGTTCCTGATGTACAACTTATTCAATCCAAATAGCATTATACAAAACGAACTACTAAACCTTGGCATCTTGCGCTGGATAAGTACATGCCAGCAGCTGCTCATCATGTTGGAACTTAGCCATGTCTTCCTCCTTCAAATTCACCCATGCTTCAATCCCACCACTCGACCCAGCATCAATGAAACTAACCAGGTTCTTAAATGGAAAGCTGACCGACCCGACCCACACAGGCTTGCCCCACCCGAAGTCCGTCTCATAAAGTGGGAACCTGCACAAGCTGGTAAAGCTAAACGACGCTACTTCACCCTTCATAAACTCCTCCATTCGCTGCTTCAAAAACTCCAAGAGCTCGTTGCCCTCTTTGATTTTGGCTATGTAATCACCGTCGATCGTCTTTATAGCCTGCCTCATCTGGCGCACGATCCCGTAACACGTGTCCTCTCCCTCGTCAAACGACGGCGAGGACATGACAAACCGGCTCACGTTCCCGAAATGGTATTCAGGCAGTGGTGGGTCCATCCTCGTCCGCAAGTTAACGGTGTGAAGCACTCTGTAAAGAGTGTTGGGGTTCGGCTTTCCTTGAGTGGAGGCTATAAACCGGGCCCATATAAATGCTGACAAGGCCTCAATCCGACTTGGCTTTATCTCATTGGCTTTATTATCTGTATATTTTGACCTAAGAGAAGCAATCGTGGAAGCACTGAAAACAAACCTTTTTGTGACGATTTTTTCTCTAGCGATCCCAGTGCTTGGTTTGAATCCTGATATGCTTCTAGGTGGAAAGAGCGTGGCCAAATCAAAAATTGGAGGACTGATATTTGTAATGTTGCAATCTCCACGAGATATCGACGCCCAACTGTTGAGGAACGTGATGAATGACAATGCATCGGCAACTTTGTGAGAAATGCAAATTCCAATAGCCATGCCACCACAATCGAACATGCTGACTTGGATAGCAAGAACCAAGTCACCGACTTTGTCTAGTTCACATGGGAGTAGTTTGTTGAGCTGGTTTGGGTCTGCTTCGGATATGACATCGGAAAGTGGGGACCTCACTCGGGCTTGGACGTAAGGCGCACCTTGATCGTTGCAATCGATGAAGGCATTTTCAATGATACGTCCAGCCAACGGATAATATTGTGTTAAGATCTCAGATAAAGATTGTTTTACCTTATCTGAATAAGTTCTTGCATCGTTAACATGATTATTATTGTAGAAAAAGATCATAGGCATGAAAATGTGTGTTGCGATTTGGTCGAGAAAAGAAAACTCATGCTTACAAAGATGGGGTGGGGTTGGCATAGAAGGCTTAATGTAAGCTCTCTCAATCACTTCAATCTTCATCTTGTAAGGATAATATTGTTGAGAAAAGAGAATGCAATTTGCTTTGATATGTGGAAGACTAGTTGTATATAGCAAATGGCAGCAGATGGTGTCGTAGATTATTGTCTTAGGGAGTGTTACATTTATAGTGCTCGTCAGCTCGAGTGGTCCCAAGCCAGTAGCAGGGCCGGCCCAGGCCCAGTGCAGGCAGGGCGACCGTCCAGGGCCCAAAAAAATTGGGAGCACCAAAATTATTCGGGTGGTATATTTATATATGTTTTTATAAGAGTATACATTTAAAAATTTTGGTTTAATGACAAAGGAATTTTACTAGAAGTGGTGGTTTCGTAATTTGAAATTAATGAGAAGGTCTTGGGTTCAAGACATCACATGTGCTTATTTACTTTCCAATTTTTACAATTTTTTTTTTCATAAGAGTATAAATTTATAAAATTTGGTTAAATACTCAAGAAGTTTAATTAAAAGCAATGATTTTTGTTGTTTAAAATTAACGAGAGGTCCTAAGTTTGAAATGCTATGTGTGTGTTTATTCTTTTCAATTTTAACAAATTTTTGTTTGGTTGTTAATTTATTTTTAGTTACTAGCTAGTAGCTATATGGGTTGCTATTTTTAAAAATTCGTTTAAATTCAAGTCTAATATTCAACAAACAATAATGCGTAGACCAAATTTTTAGAGCAAATTTACAAATCATATGACGTGTCATCATAAGGTTTAATTTAGTGCCCATTCATTACTTATACATATCAATTAAAGACTCGAAAACATTATTATTTTTTTAGTCCCATATTGACAAGGTTAGCAAATAAGAAAAAACATCTCACGATTTATACAAAAACACTTTAAAAGTTCATATAGAAAACAAAACTCATTTATCAACTTGTAAACCAGGAGTTTTTGGGTTTCCTTCTCTTGATACAAAATAAATTAGTCTTTATGTGTTTCAAAATTATTGAGTTCGAAATGTTTTTCTAAGTATAATTTTATCGATGTCTTTTATGTGAAAATAAATAATTTTCTTATGTGAAGTTAAGGGATATTTTTTAGCGTCGCCCCGAGCCTCAAAAATCTCTAGACCGGCCCTGGCCAGTAGGCCCTCTTCTTATCTTATTAACTCGTTGCATGCAATATGGAGGTGTTTAGTTTTCTTCAAAGCGAAAATGAAGTTAAGGTTTCAATGCTTTTGGCCCAAGAAATTAATAAAAAGTTTAATCTAAGATGGAGCCCGTGGATAAGATGATAGTCCCAATCTCTCTACTTCTACATATTTTTTAATGTGTCTGAAATACGGGACGGTGTACATCTTATGTCATTATATAAGTAGAATAATTTTTTTTTTTTTCATGTGTCATTCTATTTGTCTAATGATATAAGGCATATGTGCTCATGTTTGGACAATGAAAATCTCTACTCTACTTGATGCATGCCGGTTCAAAACACTTGATTAGGAGGCGGAGACTTTGAAGACTTCTGTTTGTATGGAGAATTCAAAGTCTCCTGGATGCATGAATATATGCATGAGTAAATACAAATTAAAAAAATGAACTTTTGGGTTTTGACTGTGTTTGGCATAATAAGACTCCAAAAAGAAGTGGACATTAAGGTCGGTGAGCTTTAACTTTACGCCGCCTTGGCAGATAAAGGATGGCGATTTGTACGGAATTATGATTTGGACATCTTAATTTTGGAAAAGGATACTAGTAGGATTCTTTTTCTAGGATTCGGAGGATTTCGTGATCATGATCGTAAACGTTTATCGTACGATCAGTTTTCTTTAGGTATTATTTATATTTAATTTTAAATTTTAAATTTCAAATGATTTCTGACCGCATAATATACGATGAACAGTCACGATATCTCTTGGATCCCCAGGAAAAGGATCCGGTGAGGATCATTTTCCCTTAATTTTTGTAATGGAATGTCATGTAATCAAATTTGAAAGTAGGAGCAAATTCCAACCGATATATCAATTCTATGTGGATTGATATATGAGTTTTTATATGTCAAATTTGACATATGAGAAAATGTGATGTCAAATAATTTTTAATTATTTTATTGTATGGATCCCATTAATGCACTAATTATAAATCTTGAAAATTTATTTTAATTATTTCTTTTTAAATTTGGTCCTACAAATATTATTTATAACAATAAAACATATCGGTTAGAAAAAAGAGAAAATCTGACATTGTCACGTTAGTCATCAAATTATCATTTGACGTTTATCTTTTGACATCTCATTCGAAGATGCACTTATGCTTCAAAGTTTACATTCACTTTATGTGTTTGTGTTACTTGGATAATTACACCATCGATAACTTGTATAATTGAACTAAGCATTGCAATGTAGTATGTACGTATGTAATTTTTGTAAAACATTAACAATAACATAATTGAACACCTTAGTTCTAGGCTGTACTTTATTTTGTAGACATTTCTAAATAGAGAAGTGTTGAGAATGAATCTCACATTAATGGGAGGAGAGATCTTGTATGAGCGTTTAAGTAATTTTGTCCATTTTCCATATTGTCAATTGATTTTATAGTAGAACCTCAACTTTTCATGATATCAAAGCAGGTTCACCCATGTGTGAATCCTAACAGTCACACATGCCCCACATCACCCCGCAGTGTTGTTTGCGTGTTTGGCTTGAAAATTCGTCGCGTGTGATGAGGCATGTTGAGAATGAATCTCACATTAATGCAAAGATGGACCTTACATGAGTTTATAAGTAAATTAAACCACTCTCCATATTATCAATTGATTTTATAAAAAAACATTAACTTTCTTTAAGTTCTAATCTTTCCTCCCACCGCACTAATATGCACTTTGTGTCACAGCCCGTCCCAAATTACTATTATCAGTTATGTAAAATGACGGTTTTAACCTTGGGCGTTGAACTTTGTAGTGTTTGTGTGACATACTTTGGGGACTTAGATGTTATTTTGTGGTTGGTTGGTGACCCACGTGGAACATACACACTCTCCCTCTCTCTCTTCACTCCCGTACTCTCTCACCCTCGGACTCACTTTCTCTTCTTCCCTCACGTACGGATAACACCCAAAACCATTTCAAACTTCACGGATCGATGTCAAAGAGGTAAGATTCTTGTTCATTGGTACCATTTTTTAGAATGGAAATCTTCGAAAACCCGAGAAACCCTAACCTCGATTTTGTGCACTGTTCATGCACACGTAATTTTGAAGGTTTTAAGGAATTTGGAGCTTATAGGTAGCTTAAGAAGGTCCTCGCGAGGTTAGGAGTGGTTCGTTGGAAGAATTTGGACGTCGGAATAGCGAGAACGGTGAGTTGCAAGTTTGGCCAGAATATCAAGGAGTTTTCAGGCGAATCTCGTGGGATTTAGGTCCTAAAACTGGTATGGGTTTGTTCTAATTGTTCTAAGCTTCATTTTGATATAAAATTCATGAATTTTGGTTGAGTATCGAGTGAGATATCAAGGTTTCAAGTTTTACCCAGTTTCCAGCGCCGACAACGGTCGTCGGAGGTTCAATGGTAGGGATAACAGAATATTATGTCAACTTTGACGGAATATTCCAACGGCGTTAGTTAACTTTAACGGACTCCGTTACTATTTAACGGAATATTCCTAACGGCGTTACTGTTGCCGTGGGTGTGCCAGGCACGTGCCTACGCGTGGGCGGCACGTCTGGCCATGCCTTGGCCGGCGTGTGGCGGCGCGTGGGTGGTCAGAAAATTATTCTAAAAATATGGGGATGTTCGTGGAGTTGTGTAGATCACGTTGGTATATTCAAACACCCCGTTTGAGCATTGTATGAGAAGTTATTAGCTAGTTTTGTCTATGTACTTTAAATAACGTTTTTATAGTTAATTCGCATATAGGTGAGACTTATCCTGAGGACGAGCGCGTTCAAGGGCGACTCGGGGGCTACGACCCTTCGACATACCAGTGAGTGGGCTTTTGGTTTTCATTATATATTTATATACTTGTTATTTTCCCAGAAATATGCGTTTAAATGAAAGTATGCCTTAAATGTCATGCATATGAATTTATATTTCATATATGAATTGGTATATGATGCATTATATATAATTGTGGTGCTGTGGACGCTCAGGTAAGCTCAGGTGAGTTATGTTTGGTTATGTGAATTATCGATGATGTGATATGTGATTGATTAACGTTGAGTTCATGAAATTGCACCTAGGATGATTGTTATTTAGCCAAAGATATGGCACATGCCTGTTTATAATGTCATCTCCCGCACCATATGCTCATATTGGATCCAATTTAGGTGCACAATTCTGACTCGTAGGTGACTAGCGATTTATCGCCCAGTTGTTATGTGAGAGTAGTATTGAGCATAATTATATTACACCCAGTATTGTCGTACTGACCTTTTCATTTGGTTCCGACTCTTGTGCAGTATAGTGCCGTATAGGTCATTATAGTGACTCCGGCTAGATTAACTTTTGAGCTATGAATTCAGCCGTACAGACTATCACAGGGGTTCGGCTAATATGTTATATTCTATGAAATTATTCTTACCTGAATTGCTTACTCTGTTATATCTTGGCATGGCATACATATAAATATGATTATGAAGCATGATTTGAATTGATATATTTACATATATATTTATTTATATGCTTATATTCTGATTCTGGGAAAAATATTACATGTTTTACAGCGAGGGGTTAGAAATGTTGATAAATGAAATGGTTTTGTAAAACATTTGTTTTTGCCCACTCACGTTTTCTGTTTTGCGCCTCTCCAGGTTTTAGGTAAGCTTGTTGTTGGTGACCTTGAGGACTTCGGTAGTTCTGACATATCGAAGTAATTGTAGGACATCTTATGGTACTGTATAACTAGTGCTTGTCCTACTGGACTGCACCTAGACTTGCTATGCTCTGACTATGAGTATTTACTTTTGTATCTTACTCCTAACACTTCCTGTTTATTAGTGCACTCTAGTAGTTTTGGTTTTTAATTATTCATATATTCCTTATCTTTATTGCTTCTGCACTGTGTACATAGCTACGTCACCCTCACGTGACGGCCAACATGCCTTGATCTCGGTCGGGGTGTGTCACTTTGAATCTCTTTAATAAGTTGATAAACTTAGTACATACTTTGATTAGGAAGAACAATCGGGATTTAGATCTCTAAATTGAGTGTACAAATGCATGAGTATTATTATAGTTGTCTACGCAATTTAGAAACGTACGAGCATACCATCTTAGCCAATTTTATATTTACACCGAGGAAGATGGATAGCACTCAGAAATTGAATAACTCAAAACCTTGCGCACACAGTCATTGATCAAAACCAACCAGAAATATTATAGGGAATTGTTATTAGTATTTCAAAAATTTCATTCTACACTCCTTATAAGTGTATTTTTCTTTCTAATTATAAAAAATTTGAAGTGTCAAATGAGATTTTTGGATAAAAATTTAAGGAAATATTCAAGTAAAGAGTTTAGTTGGATAAAAAAATTAAGAAAATATTCAAATAAAGAGTTTAGTTGGATAAAAAAAATCATATAGAATAATCGTCGGTACACAAATATACTTTAATTGCTAGTCTCATCATTGTATGCAAAACTCCACCTAGGACTCAGCTTGAAGATGTTTGTATGGCAAACGGTGACGTTCTTCTTTCCACCTTTGTGGCTTTTTTTTTATGTTTTTTTTTTTCAGAAACTAAGGATGTATATAATGTCTTTTTGTATATTTTAAATATATTATTATTATTAAGGAAGAATATTCAAAACTATTACAACTATTTAAGAAGTTTTATACTCAAGATGCATGATTAGAAACTCAACATCATATCCACTAATATATTGAACCACATACAATAAACTAGGATGTATATAAATATCACTTGAAATCTACAACACATATGAGATCGTTAAAAGGCCAAAACGTAATAGATTAAAGTAAATTTACAAAAATCTACCTAGGACCTTTCTGATCAGAAAATTATGTGAGATCCTTCACAATAAGAAATTAGCAGTACATATATTCAGGAATCAAAATATTACCATTTCCTCCAAAGACACTATTTTTTTCAAAATTGGGAGTTGAATTCCTTATCTGTGTAGGCCCCATTTTTGTTAAGATTACAGTTAGTAAATACTTGAATAACTCACAACCGGAATCCATCTTCTTATGTTGTAGGCATATCAAAGCGTAATGCTTTTATGGCAAGTTTACGTATCCGTAATGAAAATAAGAAGAATTGAATTGAGGAGGAGTTGGAATGATGAGACGTCAGAATCAGATTCCTGATGAAGCTGTTTAATTAAATGTTCTGAAATCGGAATAGAATTACATAAAACTGTTTACTAATTCAGCAAAATTAGAATATAAACCAGTATTATTACTAAAATGCCCTTGTCCCAAATCAAATATTTTATATACCTTTTTAATAAAATTTGATATAATATATAATAGTAAGAAAAAAAAATTAAATTGCTTTTTATTTCATAGACATACTAAAATGCTTTTGCTATTTTTTTATATTTTATAAATTTAAGTATTTACTTTAATATTTAAATTTTCTCACTCAAGTTGTATTTTCTTCTCTTCGGCATATGCTTAAAGTTATGCATAATGTGAATGAGCATGAAGTTGTGCATAATGTGAATGAGTTTGGAAATAAAAAAAATTAAGGAGTTGTGTATGATTAAACTAGGGTTAATGAGTTTATAAATGATAGTCTTGGAAATAAAAAAAAGTAAATGAGGGCATAAAGAGAACAAAAGTGTTATTCCGATTGTCTAAGCAATCAAAAATTAGATTATCACATGCATCTAGGGAATCCAATTCCACCAATACAAGGAATTGAATTTCAAAATTTGTGTGGGCCCCACTACTTTTTTTATTCCTTCATGTTTAGTAAACACCGAGGTACTCCGTAATCGAAATTCAATTCCACATTTTCATTCTAATTACGGATACACGTAAACACGCCCTTAGATTTTTACTTTTTTTAGCTAATGCTTTCAGTTAATAATAAGGGACTTGGATTGTCTGCCCTCCAATTTATGTGCCCTCCTATTTTTGTGGTCACGGTTAAGCCACGTCAACATTTTATATTACTATTTCTTTTTGTTTTATTATTTTTATAAAAAAATAATATAAAATATTGACGTGGCTTAACCGTGACCACACAAAACAGGAGGGCACGGGGAGGGCACCTAAATGGGAGGGCAGACAATCCAAGTCCAATAATAAGTAAAGGGATTTAGCTCTGTAGACTTTGTGTACGTACGGCGGCCATCAGAAACTTAGAGTCAGGTGATAATGGACCCGGCTTCTCTGCCCTCCCACTTCCCATACACTCTCATCCCCTCTTATTTTGTGCGATCACAGTTAAGCCACGTTAACATTTTATATTGATTTTTTTATAAAGATAATAAGACAAAAAGTAATATTAATATAAAATATTGATATAATTTAACCGTGATCGCACAAATAAAAGAAGATAAGAATGTATGAGAAGTGGGAGGATAGAGAAGCCAGATCCCTCAATAATATACAGGAGGTTCAACTAATATTATAAAACTCTATTTCATAGGATTAGGATTAGCCCACTACTTTCATCAGTCCATGAGTTGAAGTTTACGTGTAAGAATGCAGACCAGATTATAGGATCCTATCCGGATCTTTTCTGTCAGGATATTTTTATCATGTCCGCTTATCTATTATTCTGCAGTTATAAATTATTTTAAATTTTTAAATTTAAAATTAAATATACATAATATTTTACGATAATTGACCAAATAATACGATGAACAGACGCAATAAAATAATTATCGTAATCCTCATAAAAAGAATTCGGATAGAATCCCCATCCATTTCAAAACTTGTATTAATAACGGCATTGTCAAGGGTTAGCTCATAAGTACGCATCAACCACAAAGTGCCCATCAACCACAGAGGTGGATTGTCTGCTCTCCCATTTCCATATATATTTCATGCCCTCATGCAATATGTGATCACGATTAAGCTGCGTCAATGTTTTATATTAATTTTTTATATAAATAATAAAATAAAAAGTAATATAAATATAAAATGTTGACATGACTTAACCGTGACCACACAAACAAAAGGTGATGAAAATAATATGAAAATGGAAAGGCAGACAATCCACCTCTATCAACCACATTAAGTGCTCAGATGAGTTCATCCATGACGCCTGACAAAATGTCAAATCCCTAATTACAGAGTAAGTCTCTACCGATTGCAAATACCCAACCAGAAACCATTAATGAAAGAACTGTCTCCAAAACCATGCACATTATTTTCAAGTTATTATTGCGTAAGGATATGTAAATGCTGCAAGTGTTTGCTTGAGCATTTGGATAACTTGTATTCATATTAGACTCGTCTCAATGGTTAAATCTATTCATCTTTTGGGTTAAATTTTAAAATTTGAGCAAATTTAACCCATAATTTACGCCAAATTTAAAAATTGGCCCATCAAAATTTAGATTTTAAACTAACTAAGTCTAAATTCTTCTTCAATGATTGGGTCTAAAATAAGTTTTAGATTAAACATAAAATTTTAAATTTGTAAATACATTAAATTCAACGACTGAGATTGAATATGATCAAATCTAACGGTAAAAAAAAATATAATAGTCCAAAATTAAATCTAATGGCTAAGACAAATAAAATATATTTAAATCATAATTCACCCAAAATTTCTATAAATACATATTTTATGGGGCTGGTTTAGTGAATTTTCAACTTTTTTTGGATTCTAAATATTTTTTGGTTAACATATTCATAAAAATAAATTATGATAATCTACATAAATTTTATTTTGAAAAACAGTTACCTACAAAAATTAGCCTATATTCATTTTTTATACTCTCACACTAAAATTTTAATCTAGAACCATTAGAGTAAAAAAAACTATTTATAGGTTAAAGTATGAATTTTCTTAGTTAAAAATGTTAAATTTTAACCCTAAAAATTGGAGATGGTCATAGAAATGAATAAATATTTCTAGCTAGCTAGTTGATTAAAGGCTTCATTCAAGTCATTGGGGCTTGTTTAGTGGTGAGAATAGATTGGGTCACGAATAAAAGTAGATTACGTCTACGATTTAAGACCTTTCAAAATATTAATAAAATAATAATAATAATAATAATAATAACTGGCGTTAATGTCGGATTTGAAACCCTTCAATATAAACAAAAATAATAATTGTTAACGGTTTTATTACCAACTACTAATGTCATATCTGATCGTGCACATCACTTCGCAAATACGCTGTATTTGATGTTTATCCATTTATTCAAGTCTTTCGTGTTGAAATTAATAATGAAAGGATTAATTAAAGGAGGAGGAAGAAAAAAAAAGAAGTTGCAGTCGGAGGAAGAAAAAGAAGAAGAAGAAGAAGGAAGAAGAAAAGCAAAGAAAGAAAAAAAAAAAGTGGATGACACGTGGCGCCCAGTCAGTGCGCCACGTCACAGTTAACGGAAAACTTAACAGTTTGACTAACGGATGTATGAGACTGTCCCAAAATTTACACTTTAGGTATGAATCTGAGACGAAAAAAACTTGATGTACTAAATGTTGAAAACCACAAAACATGAGGGTAGTAAACAGTCTTTTACCCTAAATGAAATGTTTTCGAAAAACTTTGTTTTACTGACCCACTCAATTTTGTTTTGCATCCCTCCAGGTTCTAGTTAGCTGTGTTGGTGGCTCCCGAGGATTCCCACGGCATTCTGACAGACTACTAAATGTAGGACTCACCTTCGGGTGTTGTAATTTAGTTATGGTCCTACTTGACTGCACCTAGTATTTATGCTCTGAATATGTGTGTTTCACACTTAAACTCACTTTAGCATGTTAGTTGGATATTATTGCTAGTAATTGGTTTTTATTCATTCGTATTTCTTTTATCTTTGCTTCCGCATCGCACTTTTGGTTACGTCACGCTCACGTGACGGCCAGCACGCTTTGATTCTATGATCGGGGTGTGTCACCATTGGCAAGAAATTAAAGATAATGATTAATTACCCAAATTATATCTTTAATACATTCCCAATTAAAGATTGACTCAAATCAAGTAAGTAATCTCAATTTAAATAAATTAGAGATAATTACACCATTATCTCAATATATTATTTCCTATTTAATATCTTGAGAATATTTTGAGAATATTTCTCCATAAACACCTTGGCCAATAGGATGCTGCCATGTGTAGGGTAAAACCTTAATATTGTGGTCGGCCTTATCTCTATAAATACCCCATATTCTACCAAAATTTCAGAGCTTTTGCAACCCTAAAAAAGACTCTCTCTGAGAAACTAACTTAGGCATCGGAGATTCGTTGACCTAACCTCCCCACCTCGTGGGTGCGTGAGGCTTAAGTCTTTGATCAAAGGTGTTGATTGTTTTGCAGGTGCATTTTCGTCAAGACTGAAGACGGCGGAAATTTGCATCGACATTGGTCATGTTTTCATAAATAGTGCCTAGTTATTAGGTCTAGTTTTATAATTAATATATAGTAATTGGTACATTTTCATAAATAGTGTATGTTTCTTGTTCTGGTTTCATAAATAGTGTCTAGTTATTGGTCTACTTTCGTAAATAGTCCCTAGTTTCTTGGTCCATTTTCATAAATAGTATCTAATTGTTGGTCTAGTTTCATAAATAGTTTCCACCTATTGGTTTGGTTTTAGAAATAGTGTCTAACTCTTTGGTTTCGTTTCATAAATAGTATCTACTTATTGATCTAGTTTCATAAATAGTGTCTACTTATTGGCCTAGTTTCATAAATAGTGTCTACTTATTGGCCTAGTTTCATAAATAGTGTATACTTATTGGTCAAGTTTTATAGATAATGTCTAATTATTGGTTCAGATTCATAAGGTTTGAAACTTAAAACCTTTTTTGGTCCTATAAAAGCACCCATTGCGCTGAAACACAAGTGGTACACCACATGTTATTATGTAATTGGTGAGAAATTTTATTTCTTATGTTATTAATTTTTTAACACAAGAATCTCACCACTTGTATAGAGACACGTGGTGCACCACCGGTATAAAGACAAGTGGTGCATCACCCTGTATTTCAGGCACATTGAGAATTCTCTCGCCATCTTGACTACTATTAAGAAACAACACCACAAAAATAAGTAACCTTGCCTTAAGAATTTAAGTGTTTATATATATATATATATATATATATGTATGTATGTATGTATGTATGTATGTATGTATGTATATAATTTATAATATATACCATCTTCAACTCCATATCAACGACTTTTGAATCATATGGAGTACTTCACATTTCCATTTAGTATAGAGCAAGGAAGAAAATATCGGTAATATCGGAAATATCGGTAGTCCGAAAACACGGAAATATCGATGGAAATATCGGGATAATATCGATATCGATAAAAATTACATGGAAACCACGGAAATTGTAAGAAAAACTTGGAAATTTTTATTGAAACTTTGCAGGATGTTTATTTAGTCAATTATCTATTAGTTTATCACAAAAAATTGGAAGGAAATGCATTGCATGATGGATTTAACATTATCAAGTTGATTATATAGCGAGCTGACAAACATTGTGAGTGTAGAAAATATGTAGAAATTAATGAAAGAAGTCTAAACACACCATAATCATTTATACATAATGAATTAGTACAATATTTTACACTTTATACATTGCATGATAAGATACATGAGTGACTTAGTACCACATAGAATTCCTATGAGGTTCAAAATTTTCACTATCTTCATCATCTCTATGTGTAGAGTGAGTGTATTTTGAAGAGTAGTTAGCAACCATGACAATGGTTTTCAAGAACCAAAACCCAAAAGTCAATAGGAAACCAAATACTTCGGTATTTTTCGGGATTACCAAACAAATGGGATTTGGAAACCAATCCCATATCGAAAATTTCGGTATTTTTCAGGATGGGATTCCCGAACTTCAGGATGGTTTCGGTTTGGGATTTTTCGGTTTGGGTTTGGGACTTTTTCGGTTTGGTTTGGGATTTTCCGGAATTGTTTCCAGCCCTACCATGTAAGTGACCAAATAAAAAATAGAAAAATTAAAAACCACATGCCATTGACTAAGTAATTAATTGACACAATTTAAAATATAATACCACAAAAAATTTGGAATATGTGCAAATTTGTTTCTTGTAAAAAGAATTCAAAACAAAACCATATATATAAATATTGTAGCATATTATCACAACAACATAAGTGGTATAGTAGTTAAGGCGTTAAGGAGTTAAGTGGGAGGGGTTCGAACCCCTCTATGCTCAAAATTGAGACTTTTCCAAATTTTCAGAAATCTTTGGACTAATATCGCGATATCGATAATATCGCGATATTAGTCCAAAAACTCATTGGATACTCATTGGAGCACTATTGGTGCAAGATTAAGCAGTCCAAATAACTGTTGATCAAAAAGTAAATAATTAATAGTAAAAAATAATATTAATATTACTGATCGATCTGTAAAATATCAAAAGGAAATGCCTACATCAACAGTGAGGTCTTCGGGTGAGATGTAATTTATAACAGGTTTATGTAGTCAATTCTGTTTTTCTAGATTATGATTCAAGAAAATTGTGGTCACTCATCATTCAATCTTAATTCATTTGTAAAAAGTTATTTAACTTTTATTATTATACTTTTTCATTCACTGTTGAATTAAAAGCAAACGGTAAATAATTATAATTTTTCAGACTTAGAAAAACAAGAGTATATTTAGAAGGAAGTGCATGGTCTTGGTTAGAACTTACCACTGAGCTCGTCGCCATTTGAACGCTGCTGATTGTTTTTTTCCTTGTTGTCAACCAAAAAAAGTTTGGTCTTTTTTTCCTTTTCTGCATGTCTTTTCTTAATCTTGTCGCTGAGCCGGAGCGTAAAACAATGAACGTAGCAAGAAACCGTGGGCTATACCCATATATTGGTCCCCCAACCCTTTTCAATCGTCCAACTATCGGAGAATGAGACCCACACAGTAGTGCCTTCACACGTTGTATACCTAGTTTCTCTGTAAATATGTATTTGTTAGTATTGCAGCTCCTTTTTTCTCTACTGACAAGACAGCAAATTGCTTTTTTATTTTGACAATTTTTATGTCCCTTTTTTGACAAGACAACACATCGCCTTTTTATTTTGACAATTTTTATGTGTATTGATGAGGAAAGGAAAAGTCGTTCGTAGGATGCAATTGATTCAAGTTTATCTAATCGACCCAAAAAAACCAGCTCTTAAATTTTTTGGAAAATTAATTGAAAGGGTTTGAAAATTTTAAGTTTTAACGATAAAGATAAAATAAAAGGTAAAATAAATAATACTAGATTTGACTTTTTAGTATAAAAATGTGGTTTTTCGTTAAAGTGAACAGTACCGTGAGCTTTTCGTTAAAACTTCCTAAATTTTTTCTATTTTGAGCTGGTTTGGTATTGCTGTGATTTGAAAAAAAAAGCTGTTTTTGTTGTAATGTGAGAATAAGCAACTGTGAAATAAAGCAGCATAGTGTTTGGTAAACTTTTTTGTAAAAGTGCTTTTGAAAAAAAAACAGTATTATAGTGCTTGGTAAAATTTTATGTAAAACAGATGTGAAAAAAAAGCCTGTTTTTAAAAGCTGGGTTTTGCAGCTTTGTGTTTTTGGCTTTTTTTCACCCAAAACTGTGAAAAAAAACTGAAGCTGAATGTTTACCAAACACAAAAAAGCTCTTAGTTTTTTTTTATACCCATTTTTTTCAGAATCACATCAGTACCAAACCAGGTCTTAATCTAGAAAACAGCAATAGGTGGCAAATGTTAGTGACACGACAAAACTAATATAACAATTCGACGAAAGATAATGTTTTTCATTCCATCACATATGGCTATGACCAGCACCCTCTTTTGGGGAGTACACATATCTCATTTTTTTTACAAATAAATTATCTTCATTAGTTAAATTTTAAGGAAAACTAACGAAAAGTTCAAAAAAACTTATCTTTTAACGAAAAATTATTTTTAAAGGTATAGTGAATAGTGCCAGTTAAAGGTAAAAATGTGATTTTTCGTTAAAAGTGAACAATACCAGGAATGTTTTGTTAAAACTTCCTAAATTTTATAATTAAAACAGTTTAATTTCTTGATTTTTACTTGAAGATCATTAATATAAAAAAACTTTCAATTTTTATTTGAAGATCATCAATATAAAAAAATCTTTCAAAATTGCAGATCATTTAGCTATTCAAATAAATATACAATTCATCATAAATATATTTCTTTTCTTTCTATATATAGCCCAAGAAGATGAAGTAAAGATAGGGAGACAGAGAGAGAACAAACTGTTTGTTATTTCTATTTCTCAATAATGAGCATTCTAATCTACAAACTTCAGTTTTATCTCAATACCAGTCTCACAAATATAATCAATATATATAAATTAACTAATTAATTTAGGATTGTGAAAAGTGTCGACAACCCAATACATCGCATTTTTCATCATATTCCTAATAACTTTAAGTACTTGCATCATCGCTATGTCCTCTTTTGGTGTCTTTTAAAGTTATTTGGATATTTTTACAAGGGATATAATGCTAGCTACACCAAATTTTTAAACTAATTTACAAACCAAATTATGTGGCATCAATAGGAAATAAATACGTTAATCAACACTTAAGTAATAATCCAGTCATTAACAGCCACATCATTTAGTTTACAAAATTTAGTTTAAAAATTAAGGCTCCCTAGCATGATCCTTATGGCATGTTTAGATAAGCGAAGAAAATGAGGGAAATGAGAATTGCATTCATTCCAAGTAATTCAGGGAATGAAAATATACTCGGGACCCATCCAAAATGGGGAACCTGATTCTTGATTTCTCCTGAATCGGACTACCAAATAATAGGTAGTATTTGGATTCCGAGAGAAAAACTCCATCTGGAATCCACTTTTTCTACCTAAAATACCCATATCTCCTTCAACCTTTTACTTGTATCTTTGCTTCATTATGTCGAAAGAAGATTATGCAACTTTTATGGCCTGCAGGATTATGCAGGATTCATGACTAATATCAAGACTATTTCCACAAAATCAGTTTTGAAACTATATGTAGAATCAGTTTAATTGTATCATTTATTACTAGAATCAGTTCAACCCGTTCTTGACCATTTTTGCAGAATCAGTTCAATCAGTCCTCTACCATATTTGCAGAATCATTTCAACCCTTCCTCAACCATATTTGCAAAATCAGTTCAATCAGTCATCAACCATTTTTACAGAATTAGTTCAGCCCGTCTTCTACCATTTTTCCAGAATTAGTTTAACCCGTCTTGGCGTCTTCAACCATTTTTGCATAATCATTTCGACTCGTCTTTTGCCATTTTTTACAAAATCTGTTCAACCCATCTTTTACCATTTTTACACAATCAGTTTAACCCGTCTTCAACCATTTTTGCAGAATCAGTTCAATCAGTCATTGACATTTTTGCAGAATTAGTTTAACTTGTATTCATCTATTTTTGTAGAATCAACTCAACCCATCCTCGACCATTTTTTTTGTGAAATCTCATTCATGGATTTCACTGTTATAATCTACGTATTTGTATTATTAAGATTTTATATTATTTTTCAAGAATTTATATTAATTTATTTGAATTTAGATTTCAATTAAACTAGTTACGAAGAGTGAAGTTTGGAAAATTATTATTTACTCATTGACCTTTCGAGATCACAAGTAATGTTTTCGAAAAGATCTCGAAACCACGAACACATAGGCGAAAACCGTTTGCGAGTTCGGATTATAACGGTATAGTTAGGAACATTTGAAGTTGTGATACTATAGATTTTAGGAATTAATTATCTCCCACTTTGTGGGTAAGAGGCCCAGATCGATATGGGGTTAAGTGGACCATCAGAATTGAAAAAAAAAAAGGGAGGGGAAACAAGGAATCAGGAGGAAAAAAGGAAAAAGAAAGGGAGGGGTCTAATTCTAACCCGTTTTGGGATGGATTGGACCTGTTAACCCACCAACTTGACCCGTTTGTATCTCCTCCATCCGAGCTCTGTTTTGGGCAATCTTGGTGTCCATGGAAAGCTCTTGACGAGCCCTACAACTCTGTAGTGTTAGATGCCCCATTTTATTTTCCATATTTGCAGTTTGAAGCCACAAAACCCACTACTTTTCCGGCGATTCCGGCAACCATTTCCTTTGAGTGAGGTATGAAACTTCATCTACTCTTCATAATCTTCAAGTTTTATGCTTGGTTCGTGCTTTCATTTTAGTGTTGGGTGTTTAGAACCCTAGAAATCCAGTTTTCTCCGGTGAATTTGGACAGTTTCTGGTTAGAATTTATCGTCGGCCTAGTTGTGAAAAGTGTTTCTTGTTGAGCTCTAGCTACCACGTAAATTTGAGCTCATTTAGTTAATGTTGAAAATTTAGGTTTTCAAAACCCTCCTCCTTGGCTACCACCGTGTGTGGCGGTGCGTGGGACCGTCCACAAGTGTTGTATAAGTACCAAATACCTTCTAGTGACCCTGTGAACCTATGTCTAGCTCGGTTTCCCGAAATTCAATTGTTTGGTGTGGTGATCAAATTGGACCGCCACTTGTTTGTGTGATTGACGACAATCCGACTGTTGGATCATAATGAAATTTTAGTATGTTATTTTAGAAGCATAATGTGGACTTTGGGAAGTTATGGATCAGAAATCCGATGTGCGGATCTTCAGGATCAAATTACGTAGAGTTGTGGACCTTATCGTTGACCGAGAGTTGACTTGTGGTCAACATGTCTCGAAATGTTCTTGTTGATGCACAAAATCAGCGAAGACTTTGGTACAACAGAAAGTGTCAGGTTTTGTGACCTTCGCTTGGTTGCTTCGGTCACTAGTGAGGATAAGTACGTAAATGAATAGAGATAGAGAAGCAAACACAGGATGTACGTGGTTCACCCAGATTGGCTACGTCCACGGAGTAGAGGAGTTCTTATTAGTAGTGAAGGGCTTACACAAGTACAAAGGATCAAGCTCTCAATTTAGTGAGTTCTTGTGAATGATTTAACACAAATGGCATTAGGCAATATTGTGGGGGGATGACCCCTATTTATAGAAAAACTTGTAGCTTTGTCACATTGACATGTGTCATGTTATGATTGGTTCTTGATGTTGACACGTGTTGCGCTCTGATTGGCTTCTAATCTTGACACGTGTCGAGTAGTGATTGGCCTCCTGGTCGGAGGGGAACTCTTCTGGGTCCTTGACAGTATAGCGTTGGCCGGTGCTCGGTAGTTTCGGGATTGGTCAAGTATGGTACAAACAGTGCTCCCCTAAGTTCCCGAGTGAGGGAAACTCCTCGGTTGGGGACTTGCAAGATCCAATCCCTTGAGTAATCACGAAACTTCTAAGTACCGAAGTGTGGTCTGATCTTCATCTGCCCTTCTCTGGAAGTACCTTTCCTCCATCCGGGAATGGTGTATTTAGCTGATGTTGACGCACAAGGTAATGTATCAATTTCACTTGAAGCTTAGTTGTAGTTTCGGGCTTAGTCAAGTGTGATACAAACCCTATAGTAGGAGTCCCCCAAGTCGCCGAGCTAGGAGATCTGCCGAAAGAGGTGACAGACAAGGTAAGCAGTCAAACTTCCAAGTAAGCAACCCAGGATCAGAGGTTTGACTTCGGCTTCCGGTTGATTGTTCTCCTTCTCCTTGTCTCTCATTCAACTGCCAGGATAAGGAGAAGCAAATGGATAAGAGATGATATGAGATACTTTTGCTTTTGAAGAAGTAACTTTCCACAGGCTTATTCTTGAACTGTGCTGGAGGGTTTTCTGGTGCCCTTCAGAGTATAAGGCCGACTCAAAAATTTGAGGGTCAAAACAAGTCCATCAAATCTAGAGTATGTTCGACCTTGATGATATGGGATACTTTTGCTGTTGACGGAATAATGAATGTGGTATGGAAAGGTGTCGTGCTGTAGTGATCTGTTTCAGCTCACCGTTGAACCTTCTGCTTCAATCTTTTGCATGGCAGAAGTGGTGTGCAACCTTTGCATTTAAATGGTCCTTCAGAACATTCATTCATAGTGACTCATCCACGCTTGGCAGCTTCAGTGTAAAGAGCCAATATCTGATCAACTGTCATGAGGTATTTGCCGGTGGAATTCGTGACCTTGACAGCAGTTGAGGATGAGTACTCGAGAGCAATGCTAAGTAAGCAACCAGGCAAAGGCTCCAGGCAGTCAGTTCCAAATTGGAGGTTTGATTTCAGGTTCCGACTGACTGCTCTCTTTCTCCTTGTCCTGCAGGTGTGGACAAGGACAAAGACAAAGACAGGGAGAAAGCATGATATGGGATACTCTTGCTTTCGACCCTGATAATATGAGATACTCTTGTTCTTGGTGTGGCTTATTTGCTGAGGCATTATCGGGGGGAAATAAAGCTGAGTATTTCGAGAGGTTATGTTGAGGGTGCCTTTTCGAATGCGAGAAAGGGTTGAGCATTTTTGCAGGTTTTTCTGTCCGTTGAGGAGGGAGGTCAATGTATATAGGGATTTCCCAATAACAAGTAGTAATGCTATTCCTTTACCCTTCTTGGTCACAGCAATGTAGTGGGAGCTGCCAGCTTCACGTGTTTTAATTTTGTCAGAGCACTTTGAAAAAGTGGTATGTGGTATCTGGAAAGCTGATGTTACGTGTGAAGATTACAGACAAGCTTTATCTAAGGAAATCTGGCTCTCGAAGTTCTGAGAGTTGTGCCTCTTCGGTTTTCGAACAAGCAATCCCGTCGAGGATCTGACTCTCGAGATTCGGAAAGCGGTGCTACTCCGGTTTTTTAGAAAGTAATTATGTTGGGAGTCTTTTCTCGAATGTGAGTAAAGGTTGGACGTTCTTGCCAACCTGTCTTGCCGCAAAACACGGAGGTCGACACACATAGGGACTTTCCAGTTGTCAAGCAGTGGTGCTGTTCCTTTACCCTTATGGGTAATAGTAGGGTAGCTGGAACTTCGAAATTCTCGTGCTTAAACTTTGTCAGAGATCTTTGACAAAGTTATATGTGGTACCCGAGGAGTTGATGGTGCATATGGAGAGCGGTGATTGAACAGTAAGATTCACGTGCTTTCTACTTCACCAGAAATCTTCGACAGAGTGCCCGTAATTTCCGCAAAGCTGATTGTGCATGTGACAGGTGCTGACGAGGCTGAAAAAGCAGGTGCTTCTTCGATTTCTGAGATCGGCCCTCGTGGTCTCTGAACAGCCCAGCTTTTGAGAAAGCAAACGCCTCTTCGATTTCTGAGATCGGCCCTCGTGGTCTCTGAGCAGCCCAGCTTTTGAGAAAGCAAACGCCTCTTCGATTTCTGAAGCTCCGTCGAGTGCAGATTTTTATAGAGGCTGACATTAAGTTCCACAGCACACTTGAATCTCTACCAGTAGAAGCTCATTTCTTGCACTTCTAAGATCTTGATTTGTCTGACCTCTTCCTTCTTCAACACATTTGAAAATGTCTGGACCCTCCGACCGTCGTTTTGACTTGAACCTTGAAGAAGAGACAGCCACGCCTTCTCCAGACAACATATGGCGCCCATCCTTCATATCCCCTACTGGTCCCCTTACCGTTGGGGATTCTGTGATGAAGAATGATATGACCGCTGCAGTGGTGGCCAGGAACCTTCTCACTCCCAAAGATAACAGACTACTTTCCAAACGGTCTGATGAGTTGGCTGTTAAGGACTCTCTGGCTCTTAGTGTTCAGTGTGCAGGTTCTGTGTCTAATATGGCCCAACGCCTATTTGCTAGAACCCGCCAAGTTGAATCATTGGCTGCTGAAGTGATGAGTCTCAAACAGGAGATTAGAGGGCTCAAGCATGAGAATAAGCAGTTGCACCGGCTCGCCCATGACTATGCTACAAACATGAAGAGGAAGCTTGACCAGATGAAGGAATCTGATGGTAAGGTTTTACTTGATCATCAGCGGTTTGTGGGTTTGTTCCAAAGGCATTTATTGCCTTCGTCCTCTAGGGTTGTACCTGGTAATGAAGCTTCAAATGATGAACCTCCAATGCCTCCTCCTTCTGGGGTTTTGTCAAGTACTGAGGCTCCGGATAACCACCCTCCGGTGCTTTCTCTTTCTGGGGCTTTACCGACTGCTGAGACTTCCCCTAAGCAACCTTTGTGAAGGCTCCCTTTTGTTTGTTTATTTTGACTCATGTATATGTACATATTTGTGGCTTATCGAAAATATTAATAAATAAGCTTTGCTTCATTTCAACATATTGTGTTAAATACACCAAAGCCTTCTTCATAAAGTTCTTTGAATTTTTGCTTTTGTTGAAACCTGTATTGTTGAAGCTTTGTGAGTGAAGCATGTAGTTTGAGGTAGTGTTCCCTTAATTTCCCGAGTGAGGAAAACTTCTCGGTTGGAGACTTGAAAAATCCAAGTCACTGAGTGGTTGTGAGACTGCCGAGTATCAAGGTGCAGTAGCATATGGTGGGAGTCCCCCAAGTCTTCAGGCGAAGAGAGTTGTCGAATGAGGTGTCTCGCGTGTTACTAATTTGTCAAAGTAACGAATCCTTGTTTCGATGTCACACATTCGTATATGCTTTATCTAAAAATATTTCCAACTTTTGTGTGTTTGATGCTGCATGCTATTGACTAGACAAGATCAAGTGCAATTAGTAGTTTTTCTCTCTTTTTCATCTTTTCTTTGGTGGAATTGCTTTTCGTTTCCACTAATCAGCCTGAGTGGATGCAAGATAACACCTTTCTCTATAGCTCAGATTGCAAAGTCGTCTTCATGAAAGTTTTTCCTTATCTTGTGAACTACAACATATCCAAATTTGAGATCCATCGGAGTAGTACAACTTCAGAAATTCAAGTATGATGAGTAACTGTTCATCAATGTTCTGTTAATCCGTCAGACTTGTTGTGAGCTTCGAAACTCCATTTTCTCTTGTGTAGATCAACATATTTTCTTCATCGAAGTTGTTCCTTAACTTGTGAACTACAACATATCCAAATTTGAGGTCCCTCGGAGCAGTATAACTCCAGAAATCCAGGTATGATGAGTGACTGTTTATCATTTGTCTGTCAACCCGTCAGATTTGTTGTGAGCTTTGAAACTCTATTTTCTCTTGCTCAGATCAGCATGCTTTCTTCATTGAAGTTGTTCCTCAGCTTGTGAACTACAACATATCCAAATGTGAGATCCCTCGGAGCAGTATAACTCCAGAAATCCAGGTATGATGAATGACTGGTTATTATTTTTCTGTCAACCCGTCAGATTTGTTGTGAGCTTCGAAACTCTATTTTCTCTTGTTCAGATCGGTATGCGTTCTTCATTGAAGTTGTTCCTCATCGACTCTTTCATAACATATCAAAAATTCAGGATGAACTAACGGTTAAATATTTCCAGATCTTCGAAACATCACAACAGCTTCGAAATCTGCAAGAAGCCGACTATCATGTTTGGAGCTTCAACACTGTAATTTCCGTCGCTCAAACAGAAATGGTTCCTTCTTGAAAGTTGTTCATATGCTCAAGAACTATAGGGTGTCTAAAATTCAGCTCCATTGGAGAAGAGCAGAGGTTGCAGAAATTTGATAGATGAAAGGAGGCGGAAGAGGGAGAGAGAGAAAAAGTCTCTTGGGTTGGATTTCTATTTTGGGGCAGATTCCAATTTTTGTAGCACCTTCATTATTGATGAATTGCTTGTACTTTTGTCCATTATGAAACTTGGGACTTTGGCTTGTTGTTGGATCTATTATAATATGTTTGGGAACATATATAAGTGAATAAATAAGAAGGAAAATTTTGGGCCCTTGTGGGTGTAAAACAAAAAATGTTTATGTTTACCCAAGTGTTTTTGTACAAGTTCAAGGGCATCTTGGGTTTTGTGAACAAAATTTGTTTATTTGGAGCAAGGTTTTGTGTTGAAGCTTTGTAGGTGAAGCTTTGGTGTTGAAGCTTTGATGGTGAAGCTTTGTAGATGAAGCTTTGTAGATGAAGCTTTCGAGGTGAAGCTTTGATGGTGAAGCTTTGTAGATGAAAGTATGTAGATGAAGCTTTCTAGGTGAAGCTTTGATGGTGAAGCTTTGTAGATGAAGCTTTTCGGGTGAAGCTTTTTGGGTGAAGCTTTTTAGGTGAAGCTTTGTGGGTGAAGCTTTGGAGGTGAAGCTTTTCGGGTGAAGCTTTTTGGATGAAGCTGTTTTTTTTTTTTTTTGTTTTTTTGTTTTTTGTTTTTTTTGGCGCTTGACACGGTCTTCATTTGCTTGTTTTGTAGTGACTGTGGAAGACGGATTGCTTTGATCTTCTCGGGATTAGCTTCAATGCCTCGTTGGCTAATCATGAAACCTAAGAATTTGCCAGAGCCTACGCCGAAGGCACATTTGTTGGGGTTTAACCTCATTCGATACCTCTTCAAAATAGTGAAAGTTTCAGATAGGTTGGTGATGTGTTGGTCAGCATGTTTGCTCTTGACTAACATATCATCAACGTAAACTTCCATGCTCTTCCCAATCTGCTCGGCGAACATTGAGTTGACTAGTCTCTGATAAGTCGCTCCTGCATTCTTTAGGCCGAAAGGCATGACTTTATAGCAGTATAGTCCTCTGTCGGTAGTGAAGGCTGTGTGTTCTTGATCCGAAGGGTTCATGAGGATTTGGTTGTATCCTGAGTAAGCATCCATGAAGCTCAGGAGTTCACACCCGGCCGTAGAGTCTATAAGCCTGTCAATAAGAGGAAGAGGGAAACTATCTTTCGGACACCCTTTGTTTAGGTCGGTGTAGTCAACACACATCCTCCACAAGACCTTTTGAAGCGAAAGACTTTCTTTGGTCGGATTTTTCCTAACAAGGACCACATTTGCTACCCATGTCGGGTAATTGACTTCGCGGACAAAGCCTATGCCTTTGAGTTTTTCAACTTCTGCTTTCATTGCCTCGTATCGTTCAGCGTCATAAGATCTTCGCTTCTGTCTCACCGGCTTGATCTTGGGGTCAATACTCAAACGATGACAGATGACATCGGGAGAGATGCCTGGCATGTCCTCGTATGACCAGGCGAAGACTTCAGTGTTCTCTTTCAAAAAAGATATCAATGCTAACCGAAGGGGTGGTGACAATGTGGTGCCAATCTTCACCATGCGATCTGGATAATCTCTTGAGATAGGTACCTTCTCCAACTCTTCAGCAGGTTGGGCTTGCTGGGTGAAAGAGTCATCTCGAGGATCATCGGGTTGATTGTTGCTATCAGGAAGATCCAAGTTCGCTTCATCTAGGCTGGTCTTTGTGACTTGGTCATGTACAGACAGGGTTTCCTTGGGTCCGGGCAAGTGTTGTTGCTTAACTGAAGTGTTGTAACATGATCGTGCACTAAGCTGATCTCCTCTGATGTAGCCGTTGCCATGGGGGGTTGGAAATTTCATCAACAGCATATGCGTGGATACCATAGCCTTGAGATCATTGATGCCTGTGCGCCCAAAGATGACATTGTATGCCGTTGGGCAGTCAACCACTAGGAAGTTAGTGGTAATGGTAGCCGTGTAAGGGCCTGTACCAATAGTAAAGGGTAAATGTATGCTCCCTAAGGGTTGCACGATATCACCGGAGAAGCTTATCAGAGGAGAAATCGAGCGATCGAGCAAGTGTTCAGCTACACTGAGTGCCCTGAAAGCTTCGGCAAACATGATATTGACCGAAGCCCCTGTGTCTACGAGGATTCGTCGAACATCAAAGTTGGCTATGTGAGCCTCCACGATCAATGGGTCGTTATGAGGGTAGATGATGCCTCTTTCTTCCTCAGGGTAGAAACATATCGGATCCCAGTTAGGCTTTTGATACTTCCCTCCCCTGATGTCTTCCACGTGAAACACTTGGTGACCAGGCCTCAGAATTCGTTCACTGTTTTTCATGGCCCTATTGGAAGATTCAGATATGGGTGTGCCGCCGCTTATGGAATATATGACATTCACCTGGCGTTGGTTACGGTTATCCCTTTGAGGGTGAAGGAGGAATTGATCAATTTTTCCTTCTCGTGCCAAAGCTTCAATACGATCACGGAGGATGATACATTTCTCGCTATCATGGCCGTTATGCTCATGGTAGCAACAAAACATGCCCGCGTTATTCGGGGGCGTGTAATCTGGGTGCCTCGGCTTTGGCTTTGGTATCAGGTGAGCTATGCTGGGGTAAATGGCCGCGCATGTGGCATTCAAGAGCGTGTATGTCTCATACCTTGGGGTAGGGGGTATCTTGACGCGGGTTTGACCCACTGCATTGACTGCCTGGGGGCGAGCGTTATTGTGGCGATACCCTTGGTTATCGGGATAGTGTCCCTTACTCTTTTTACTGAAATGAGAGTGGTGAGGATGGAAATCCTTCCTCTTGCCTTGAAATTGATATGTCTGTTGATTCGGCGAAGCATTATGCAAGGCATGAGGAGGTGCCACTGCTGTTTGGAAAGTCGAGGTCTTCTCATTTAGGTGAGTCTGGCTTCCACCTCCCACTTGTTGATAAAGGATGGTTGTAGGGGGTTTCTCCTGATATGTCTTTGCCTCGGCGGAGGCATGGTTATAAGCATGCGCCATCACCTCAGAGTAAGTCTTCCAAGTATTGGCATTGATCATGTATTTAAAGAAACAATCACGTAGGCCTGCCGTGAAGGCTTTGAGGGCAGTCTTGTCGTCTGCCTCGGCACACCGGGAGTATTCATGGCTGAAGCGGCCAGCATACATACGTAATGACTCGTCTGGCTTCTGGCGGATAGTGTACAGGTCATCTGCAGAGTGCAAGCGATCGGTTTAGAAAATGTGTTGGGAAACAAATAGTTTCCTCAATTCCTCAAATGAGTCTACCGTCTCAGGTGTAAGACGACAATACCAATTTAGAGCTCCACCAGAGAGGGTGGAGGGGAAGAGAAGACATCGCTCTTCGTCGGTGTGCATCCGGTATGCCATGGTGGACTCAAAGAGGTTAAGGTGCTCAATCGGGTCCTCTTTTCCAGTATAAAGTTGCAAGCCAAGCTTTTGCTTTGTCTTTGCTTGAAGGGGGGTGTTGAGGATCCTCCTTGTAAGAGGGCCAGGCCTGGGTTGGTTCCAGTCAGGTATTTCAGCCTGACGTTCAGCCTTCAACTTGTTTACTTCCTCAAGAAGTTATAGGACAAGGGGGTCCTGAGCGGAGTTATGTGCCACTGGAGCTTTCTTTCGTAAATCTCCATCTCCTCTTGGAATTAGGAAGGTTTGATCAAGGGCATGTGATTTTTCCCTGGACTCGCTGTACTGGCTTCCAGGGTATGTCTGTCGGAACACCTCTGAGTCCCCTGTACCCTCATGTCTCTCTAAGACTTGTTGCCCCTTCCCCAAATTGGTGGCCGGCTCGGGCCGTGGCAGGGGACCGAGTCTCTCAGAAATCCTTGGGTCATTGATCTTTGAGCTTATATGGATGGAATTCTCTCGACGTTGCTTCAGGAAATCCCGACAATCGCGAAAGACGGCTTTCGATCCTTCTGCCCCTTCAGCAAAGAGGTGTCTCCCTCCACTTCTCATGGTTCGGGTCGAAGCAACTGGGTTAAGAGAAGCCTCATGTTGATTATCAAGTCGAGGGGTAATCTGTTCCCTATCAGGGATATCTATGTCGAATGCATGTGACCTTCCATGTTGGAGGGCACCCAGTTGATGGTTGACTTCCACGGGGGCAACAAGCTCGCGTGTCTGAGCTTGCCTAGCTTCGTGGAGTGTCTCGAAGAGCTTCTCATATTGCTCCTGGAGGACCTCATTCCTCATTGCTATCTTGTTGTTCTGAGCTTCCAACTCATCTACTTTAGCTTGAAGAAGAACTCGTTTTCCTTCCTTCTTTCGTTGCTTCGCACTATGTGCAAGGGGGGTGTCATTCTGTGTGCTGTGGCTTCCTTTGCTTCCCATGTTGGAGAGGGATGCCTGATCAAAAGAAAGTGTACGAATGATAGAAACCAGCTTGACACAGCTGAAGAGAGTAGGAATAAGTGTCGTTTCCCACAGACGGCGCCAAATGTTGATGCACAAAATCAGCGAAGACTTTGGTACAACAGAAAGTGTCAGGTTTTGTGACCTTCGCTTGGTTGCTTCGGTCACTAGTGAGGATAAGTACGTAAATGAATAGAGACAGAGAAGCAAACACAGGATGTACGTGGTTCACCCAGATTGGCTACGTCCACGGAGTAGAGGAGTTCTTATTAGTAGTGAAGGGCTTACACAAGTACAAAGGATCAAGCTCTCAATTTAGTGAGTTCTTGTGAATGATTTAACACAAATGGCATTAGGCAATATTGTGGGGGGATGACCCCTATTTATAGAAAAACTTGTAGCTTTGTCACATTGACATGTGTCATGTTATGATTGGTTCTTGATGTTGACACGTGTTGCGCTCTGATTGGCTTCTAATCTTGACACTTGTCGAGTAGTGATTGGCCTCCTGGTCGGAGGGGAACTCTTCTGGGTCCTTGACAGTATAGCGTTGGCCGATGCTCGGTAGTTTCGGGATTGGTCAAGTATGGTACAAACAGTTCTAAATAATAAAATTAGTACCACGGGACTAATTGAAGTCTAGTGGGCCTATATTAGTTAGATAGGAACTTGAATATATGAGATATGATTATTATCTTAATTTCTTATATTGGTATCATTTGTGAATATGATTTGGTCTTATAAATATGATTTCTACTAAAATGTGATTTTTATATATTTAGCCATAGACCTATGCTTATTACATATGATTTGGCTTGTGTACTGAGTATGTTTGTGATATATATGTGTTTAATTGTCTTTTTAATAATGTGAATGATAATTATGATGAATGTTATGACAATTATGAGATCTAACTATTGTTTGATAATTATTTGGATATGATTGCCAACTGAATACCTATTTGAACTTGGCATTACTACCTAGTATGTGATAGGGATGAAAGTCAGGAGATGAGTTAGGTACTTTATTAGATTTTTAGTAGAAATAGTAATTAGGGGAATTCTTTGTGTTGTGCTCCATATGACTAGATGATGGTTGATATGTGGAATCGATAGTGTGTATACGTATAATTGGGTATAATGTGTGATGATGAGACTGTACCATGTAGTAGTGATACATGGATGGTCCTGCTTGGTATATTCGCGATGGGGAACCATATGTATGCTAGGAGTGATCATGCTTGGTATATCTGCAATGGGTGATCACTACCTAGAGTTATATGATACAATCATGCTTGGTATATCCGTGATGAGGGACTGTTAGGGGTGATCATGCTTGGTATATCTGCGATAGGTGATCACTGTCTGCACGATGAGATTATGCCTATGTTTCTGCTTGGTATATTCGCGATGGGGGACCATACGCATTCTAGAGGTGATGATGATTAGTTGTACTTGGTACATTTGATAGGCGATCATATTTAGTTTGGTTTCGTTGAGTGGTCCAGAACCCGAGGTTGTTGGATTTCGTAGAGTGGTCTGAAATCCAATTATTTGGAGAAGTAGGCTTGGCCTAACTGTGTCACTCTAGTCTAGCTTTAGTTTTATATATATTTGTGTCAATGGTTTCGAGAATTTTGTGAATTGAATTAGAAAAGATGTTGGACGCATGGGTGACTTCTTCGGGATTTTCTACGATTCGATTATGATTTCTTAAGGTATGAATTTAGAAGATATGAGAATGATTGTTATTACTTTGATCAAATTAATTAATTAATGTGGCTAGAGAATGGTGGAAGAGAAATCATGATTTCATGAGGGTTTGTTATGTAGCCTGAGCCCAAGAATTTCATGCTATCAGGTTATATTAAATGATTGAGGAATGTTATGCTTTTCTGCTTGAACTCAGTGGGATAAATGTCTGATTTTGTGAATGGTGAACTACGAATGGCTTGGTCCCTATTGAGGGTACGTAGGCAGTCTAATGAGGAGATTATATGCAACCATAAAGTATACAAAAATTACAACGCAATTCGAGTATTGAATTAGGCTTGTACATATCCCGGAAGCGAGGTATGTTAGAGAAACGGGAATTTGGTTATGTCACCTGTCGATTCTGGACGTATGTTGGGATCGGGGTGTGACATTTTTTTCAGAATCAGTTCAACTCGTCTTCGACCATTTTTGCATAATTTTAAAATTCTAAAAAAATAAAATCTGGAGGTCCTTAGAGTTTTTGTTTCTTGCTATCTGGGGTGTTACACCATATTCCTTTGTTTGAATTTGATTAATTTTTTTTTTAAAAGAGAAAGGAAAACGAAAAGGCTATATAAGAAGAAAGTGGGGGCAAAAACAAAATCCACTTAATAAAATTGTTCAACAACAACAACAATAAGGGAAGGGAAGGAAAGTTTCTTCCTTCCTTGTAGTTTCTCAATATTAATAACCCACTTATCAACTTGCTTCAATAACTCTTCTTGTGCATTCTTCTTCTTTGCTAACGAAGCTTTTTGTTTTCTTCGTATTCTAATATAAATTTGTTGAAAATATTTTTTGGTGCTAAAATGTAAAAGTAGGCTATCAAATGAGTAGAGAGAAAAGGAAAAATTGGGCCAATATTTATAGAAGAGAAGGGGAATAAAAGATGAATGAGATAGAACTGTGAAAAGACTTTACCACTATAAAGGTAATTTCCGTCACTTCAACTCTAGAGAAAAAAGGGAATAATGTGACAACCCGTCCCTAATTTTACGATTTTATTAATTTTAAAAGAGAGAATTGATGAAAATGCCTATTGAGGTAAGGATTTTGACTTCCGTTGACCATCATTTAGAGAGATGTATGACTCATTTTTTAGTGTATTTGCGTAGTACGCAACAATACGAACGTGTGGACATAAGCAAAATCGAATTTGGAGCTACTATGGAGATTTTACGGATTTATGAACGTGAAAGGAGAATTGGTAATTTCATGTTTAGAGAGTTTTTGTATTGTTTTATGGGACACGTGGGGCCCACACCCCACTCATGTCCTGTCCCATGTCTTCAGCCTCGAGAGATCTCGGTCTCTCTCTCATTATTTTTTTCTTATTTCAAACTCTCTCTCAATTTCTCTCTCATATTTCACTTATCATTTCTCCCTCATTCCTCTGTTTTACAGAGATCAGCAAAACTCAGCCACTCCGGCAAGATCCTCTGTCACAATGCCACCACTCACCACTACGACGAAATGACACCCTCACCGTATCTCATTCTCTGCCACTTGCTCCACCTTCCCTCACCTCTTCTCGGCCCTCTCTGTAAGCGCAGAGAAAATACACCACCATCATCCTTTCCATTCCGACAAGCACACCACCATGAACTCAAACCTGTCACGACTACTAACCCGGGATCAACACCATCAAACTGAAACTCGCATTATGCAATGGCCATGCCACCGTTCATGATGATCTCCAACGAGTTCTCGTCGATTCCAACCAAGGTAGGCCTCATGAACACTCTTTTTCCCTTCCTTTTCAATTTTTGTGGAAGATCTTAGGGTTTTGCACTTGTTTAGGTAGGGTTTGGAGAATGTAGGAACGAATGGGAGACCTTCCCTAGTTTTCTGGAAAAGCAAAATTGTGGCCATCTGGCCACTTTCAAGACGTTTTTTCGACTGGCCTAGACCACGATTTGTCCCCATTATGGTATGACCGTACTCTCCTCATTACAAGCTTCACTTACATAGGTAGAACACTAAAAATGGTTAGGTTTTGAGCTAGAAATTAGCCCTAAAAATCGGGGGGAAAACCTGCAAAATTGCAGGAAATCACGAGGGAGGCGAGTACTGTTGTACTCGCGGCGCATGAGGCGCACGTGGTTGCTGGTGCAGCCATCTTGTGGCGGTGCGTGGAGGAACCCAAGGTCTCTCCTTAGGTTTGTTAACGTGCCACACCCGATTCCGCCATCTATTTTATGAAATTCCGTCGTTTTAAAATAGTTCCTTTATTAACCATACTTTATATGAAATCGTATGACTACATTAATATGTTATATATTTACATGAATGGCCTCATTTCTAAGTGACACGCATCGTAAGGATCTTCGATTCTCGCGAGGCGGGTTTGGCTCGACGACATGATTTATGAGTGGGTCTTTTCTTATATATATATATATATATATATATATATATATATATATATGTTTAGTTTCCATATATACATCTAATAATGAACTTTCTTTACGACTGCCGTAATTAAATTAAAGTTTATGGTAAATGACGTAACGATGAGAATTAGCAAGTCGTTATAAATCGTACGGGATGCTTTAGCTAAATTTATGGCTATGAATAATGTGATGTTGACTAGAGTTATCGAATCACTGTGGCATGTCTATGTTTATGTTATCTGCTCATCATTTGCTACACCGGTGTTGGTACTCGCCCGAACCAGGGCTAGTATTTCAAGTGTATGTGCACATCGCACCGTACGCTCACTTTGGATCCATTGTAGGTGCCAGTCCTATCCTAGATTGCTATAGGAAATTAGGACTCGTCTGTGTTGCGTATAACGCCAGTCTTAACGTGATTGTAGTACTATAGCGTATATCATTGTTACACCTAGTCTTGTTCATGTCAAAATACCTCTGTATGAACTCGTGTGTCAGCACATGTCGATGAGCACTCGATCTGAGATGTTTGCTTATGCGAGATTATGTTGATTACGGACGTCATGCGTTTACTTACGAAATATTATGCCATATTGAATCTTGAGATATTGCAGGTTACAGTAAGTACCTTCTTACTATACATAGTATGTATATTTTGGAAATTATATTTGTTTTACGACGAGGGGTTATTATGTTTTCGAAAAGGTTTTTACAAAACTTTAATTTTAGGCCCACTCACCCTTGTTTTTCGCCCCTCCAGATTTTAGTGGCTGAGCCTTCACATTGACGAGGATTTCTGGCAAACTGTTGTTGTGGGAATACTACCAACAGTATAATTCCTTTTTTACCTTTACTGGACTTTACTTATGCTCTGACATCACGTGTGAATTGGGCTCATTCCTGCTTACTAGCACACTCTTATAATTAGGCACTTTTAGGTTTAAATTTATTCACATGTTCCATTACACTACACCTTGTGGCTTCGTCACCTTCCTGATGTCGGCTAGCACAGCTCGATTCGGAGTCCAAGTGGACATTATGGGTCGGGGTGTGTCAATTTGGTATTAGAGCATAAGTTTGGGCAGTATTACATTCATCACATACGTGATGTAAACATTCTCAGTTCTTGAACCTAATTGTCAAATCTTGCCACCTCGTCTAGCACGATAAATTTGTTAATTTTTTCTAAGTTTTAATTTACTTAGATGACTTATCGACATTCTAGAACCTCGTTTTGGTGGACGCCTTTAGACTTTAAATGAAGAAATCGTCGGCCAAGAAAAATCCCATTTTGGAGACAAGTTTGTGGCCCTGAAATAGGGCTAATATGTTGGTAATTGTCTGCAGATTCTTTAACCCATGCAATCATCATTACAAACCCCTTCGAGGTAGGAAACCAGAAATAGTTGATTCCTTGGCAGTACCCGTTAATGTACCATTTATTAGAATTTCTATGAGAATTGTCTTGAGCGACTACCTAGTGCTGAAGTGGTAGCACTTGATGGAAGAACATTTGGGGGACAACCACTTTTGGTCCCTGATAGCACTAATCTCTTCAAACACACTAGTGATCATTCCAGATCTTTAGAAGAAATATCATTCCAACTAATACTAGTTTCCTGAATTTCTTTTGTTGATGTACTCATTATTTCGACGAGCATAAGTACAAGTGTACGAGTTGTTATACCTACGGTCAGTAGAAATCCCCGAAGTAGTAAGTATTTTCCCTATAATTAATTAAACCACCTCACATGACCAGTTCCATACCAATCATCTGAAACCATCTACCCGAGTGGGCTTTAACCTGTAATCAGCCTATGGTGGCGCTACTAATTGACGATGCTGTCTGATATCCAGGAACTGTCAACCAGTATTCAGGCGGTATGAGTTCTGATACCGGACACATGTACTAGTATCTGGGAGTGATACCCTTATGCCGGAATGTCAGTTCACAGTTTCAGGGTAGCGAACAATATCAAGATATCATATGTGAGTTAATTAGCGACGCGACTAATAGATCGATTAACAATGACTACCTGAGCCGAAGAAACTTAGGAGCAAGCTTTGTATTAGGACAGTAAACTCATGGTTGTTTTTACCTTATCACTTATCTAGGTAAACAAAACCTCTTCAACTAGCCAACATTTCGATCACTTCAACAGGTAAACAGTAGAATCGAAGTACGAGTTAATTTCTCGCTGTTAGAGAGAATTGAGTATCGAGAAAGATTTGAAGACCTATTGGCACGTGGCGTAGTGAAATGAAGTAGTATGGTACGTTTCAAGGATGTATATATCTGCCGTTATTTCTCCAAATTTTACCTGGGATATCACCAAATGGTGAATTGAAGTACACTATCGATCCACTTTCTCGTACTACACCAGTTTTCCTTGCATCTTTTCGAAAAAAAATAAAATAAAATTGCTTAGGCCTTCTCTTCTTTAGGCCTAACAACTTTTATAACAAATATATATGAAGAATGAGTTTTGGGCTACCACTTAGAAAGGAAATGCCTCATTCGTCAACTCCCTCGACCAGAGACTTGGGGGACTCCTACCATATGTTACTGCACCTTAATACTCAGAAGTCTCACGACCACTCAGTGACTTGGATTTTTCAAGTCTCTAACCGAGAAGTTTTCCTCACTCGAGAAATTAAGGGAGCACTACCTCAACATACATGCTTCACTCTCAAAGATTCAACATACAAGTTTCAACAAAAGAAAAAATTCAAAGAACTTAGTGAAGAAGGCCTTGGTGTATTTAACACAACACGTTGAAATGAAGCAAAGCTTATTTATTGATATCTCCGATAAGTTACAAATATGTACATATACATGAATCAAAATAAACAAACAAGAGGGAGCCTTCACAAAGGTTTCTCATGAGAAGTCTCAACAGTCGGCAGAGCCCAGAAAGAGTAGGCACCGGAGGGTGATCATTCGGAGCCTCAGTACTGGGCAGAACCCTAGAAGGAGGAGGCACCGAAGGTTGATCATTTGGAGCTTCATTACGCGATACAGCCCCAGAAGACGAATGCAATAAATGCCTTTGGAACAAACCCAAAAACCTCTGATGATCAAGCAAAATCTGACCATCAGATTCTTGCAACTGGTCAAGCTTCCTCTTCATGTTTGTAGCATAGTCATGTGCAAGCATGTGCAACTATTTATTCTCATACTTAAGCCTTCTGATCTCCTGTTTGAGACTTATCACTTTAGCCGCCAATGATTCAACTTGGCGGGTTCGAGCAAATAGGCATTGTGCCATATTAGACACAGAACCTGCACACTGAACATTGAGAGTCAGAGAATCCTTAACAGCCAACTCATCAGACCGTTTGGAAAGTAGTCTGTTGTCTTTGGGAGTGAAAATGTTCCTAGCCACCACCGCAGTTGTCATATCATTCTTCATCACAGAGTCCCCAACGGTAAAATGACCAGTAGGGGATAAGAAAGATGGGCGCCATATGTTGTCTTGAGAAGGTATAGCTGCCTCTTCACCAAAGTTTAAGTCAAAACGACGGTCGGATGAGCCAGACATTCTCAGAAATGATGAAGGAGAAATGAGGTGCAATAAATCTCTAAAGTAAGGGGAAAATTCCTACAAGCAATAACTCTCTGAATGTACTTTTTGCACACAACTGGTGCCCTTATAAAAGAAAAGGCAACAGGGCCGTTGGTTCAAGAATCGAAAAGGCACCACTCTCCGGATTCCGAAGAGGCACCACTTTCCACACGCAACATCAGCTCCTCGGGTACCACAGATAACTTTGCCAAAGATCTCTGACAAAGTTTAGACACATAAATTTTGAAGGTCCATCTACCCTACTATTACCCACAAGGGTAAAGGAACAGCACCTCTGCATGATAACTAAAAAGTCCCAATGTGTGTCAACATCTGTGCTCCGTGGCAAGGCAAACTGGCAAAAATGCCCAACCTTTATTCACATTCGAGAAAACACTTCCAGCTTTATTACTTGCTCAAAAATCGAAGAGGCACCGCTTTCCGAATCTCAAGAGCCAGACTCCCAACAAGATTGCTTTCTCAAAAATCGAAGAGGCATAGTTCTCTAAATCTCGAGAGCCAGATCCCCGACATGATTGCTTGTTCGAAAACCAAAGAGGCACCGCTCTCCGAACTTTGAGAGCCAGATTTCCTTGGATAAAGCTTATCTATAATCTTCACACGCAACATCAGCTTTCCAGATACCACAGACCATTTTTTCAAAGTGCTCTGACAAAGTTAAAACACGTGAAGCTTGCAGCTCCCACTACATTGCTATGACCAAGAAGGGTAAAGGAATAGCACTACTACTTGTTGTTAGGGAGACTCCTATATATGTCGACCTCCATCCTCCATAGCCAGGCAAACCTGCAAATAAAAAAAATGCTCAACTTTTCTTCACATCCGAGAGGGCACTCCCAACGAAGCCTCTCGAAATACTCAGCTTTCTTCCCCCCAATAATACCTATGCAAACCAGCCACACCAGAGCAAGAGTATCTCATATCATCAGGGTTAAAAGCAAGAGTATCCCATATCATGTTTTTTCCCTATCTTTTCCTTTGGCCTTGTTTTTACCTGCAAGACAATGAGAAAGAAAGTAATCAGTCAGCACTTGGAATCAAGCTTCCAGTCAGGAATTGACTGCCTGGAACCCCTTGCCTGATTTTGCTCTCGAATACTCATCTTCAACATTTTATGCTTCCAAAGACGATACCACATCTGCCTGAGGAACAGATAGGGCAAGTGAGAAGGATACAAGGAAGCATGTGGAGACAAGCATAACAGAACACGTGCCGATACATCCACTACTTTGTCAAAAGCAAAAGTATCTCATATCATCAGGGTCGAACGTACTCTAGATTTAATAGACTTGTTTTGACCCTCAAATTCTTGAGTCGGCCTTATACTCTGGAGGAAACCAGAAAACCCTCCAGCCCAGTTCAAGAATAAGCCTATGGAAAATTACTTCTTCAAAAGCAAAAGTATCTCATATCATCTCTTCTCCATTTGCTTCTCCTTATCCTTGTTGCTGTTTACGACACAATGAGAAGGAGAACAATCAACCGGAAGCCGAAGTCGAACCTCCGATCCAGGTTGCTTGCTTGGAAGTCTGATTGCTTACCTTGTCTGTTAGCTCTTTCGGCAAATCTCTTAGCTCTGCAACTTGGGGGACTCCTACTATAGGGTTTTGTATCGCACTTGACCAAGCCCGAAACTACAAGTAAGCTTCAAGTGAAATTGATACATTACCTTGTGCATCTTCATCGATTAAAGATACCACCCTTGGATGGAGGAAAAGTACTTCCAGAAAAGATACCACATCTACATATGAGACAGATAAGGCAAGTGAAAATGATACCACACTTCGGTACTTAGAAGTTTCGTGATTACTCAATGGCTTGGATCTTGCAAGTCTCTAACCGAGGAGCTTTCTTCACTCAGGAACTTAAATGAGCATTGTTTGTACCATACTTGACCAATCCCGAAACTACTGAGCACCGGTCAACGTTATACTGTCAAAGACCCAGAAGAGTTTCCCTCCAACCAGGAAGCCAATCACAGTGCGACACGTGTTTACATCAGAAGCCAATCATAGCATGACACGTGTCAACATCAAAAGCCAATCACAACACGACACGTATCAATGTTAGAATGAAACTAGAAACTCTCTTCTATAAATAGAGATCATTCTCTCACAATATTTCCTAATGTTATTTGTACTAAATCATTCACTAGTACTCACTAAAGGAGAGCTTGAACCTATGTACTTGTGTAAACCTTTCACAATTAATGAGAACTCCTCTACTCCGTAGACGTAGCCAATCTAGGTGAACCACGTACATCTTGTGTTTGCTTCCCTATCCTTATCCATTTACTTATTTATCCACATTAGTGGCCGGAGCAATCTAGCGAAGGTCACAAACTTAACACTTTCTGTTGTACCAAAGTCCTTACTGATTTTGTGCATCAACATAGTTTGTTAAATTAGATTCTCTTATCTCAATCTCATCCATTGAAAGAAACAAACCTCCACTTCGCCTTCTGAAATAATTGATTTTCACATACAACACAACAATTTACCTAGCACCAATTGGTAAATTAGTATCATACAATTTTGAAAAATATTATTTGAAAATTTCACCTACCAATGCCCATGAATGTTAAATCAAATTGAAATTTTAATTCTTAAGGAATTTAAAACAATCATTAATTAGCCAAATTGCAAGAAAAATAAGTAAGAAAAAAGAATTAAAAAAAAAAGAATAAAATGAGAGTATAAGTGTATTTGCAAGTGAAGGGAAAGTGATAGAATTTTGCTCAATGAGTTGCTATTTTTTTGTGGGACCCACTGTTTTTTTGGGCTAGATGTAGCCCAATTTTATGCTACCAAAGAAAGGAAGTTGCTAGCCCCAGTGGTGGATTTAGCCCCATTTTCCTGCTCATTGGGGATGAAATTTCTCGCTAATGCTTGAAATGTAGTAGCCTCATGAAGGATAAAACCCTCATTGCATATGCTCTTAGTGTAGATAATATCCTAGATTAAGTCCAAAAACTCTTTCAATTTTAAAAGCACTTTTATACAAGCTCTTATTTTTGCAAGTTCTACTTCTACTTGAAGTAATAGTCATGAACTCATTTTCGACCCAAAAAAAAAAAAAGTTGTGGACTCATGGGGGACAAGTGTTTTGTGAGAATTTGGTCATGTGCAAAGCTAGCCTTAAGGGTGTGCAGTGGTGCCACTGAACGAGGCCCCAATTACGATTTTATTTTACCTGTATATATTATATATATATTTAAATTTGCAATGACATATCAAATTCTTCTCGCAATGCAATTGTCTTCCGCGTCTTATCCATGTACCATAAAACACATGAGACCACCTCCAATCTAAATGTTAAAAACAATTCCGTAATTACATAGTTACACAATTATACAAGTATATAATTACATCTAAAAGTAAAAACAATTCCGTAATTACATAGTTACACAATTATACAAGTATATAATTACAATCGTACAATTATAGAAGGGTGGTGGTATCCAAACACTCATTTTAACCTTCACACATTCTTTAATTTTTGGTCGCCAAATTGAAGGAATTGAAGAATATCAATAAACAAAAATTAACAAGAGTGTGTGAGAAGTAAAAAAGAGTAAGAATAGCACTACTTTGACAGAATTGCACAATTATGTATTACAGAACGATGTGTAGTTTAGCTCGTCTAGCCCTACATCTACTTCTAGTGTAATCACAAAACTTCGTGTGTGTGTGTGCACGCGCCAAATTGCCTACTCTTCTTCATTAATATTTATCGTATTTTCTTAACAAAAATGACATATTATACGATTGCAAAGTTACACAATTAGGCCACATGAAAATGATGCAAAATGTAAGAAAGAAAAACAAAGAAACTCTCTCATGAGAGCGTAGCCTAGGTGGAGGAATTAAGAGATGAAGATGATAGTAGAATGCTCCACTAAGGTCTTGTTTGGTATTGTTGTGCTTTGAAAAAAAACTACTTCTGCTGTGCTGCGAGAACAAACAGTTGTGAAATAAAGTAGTAAAGTGTTTGGTAAACTTTTTTGTAAAAGTGCTTTTAGCAAAAAGAAGCAGTGTTAAAGTGTTTGGTAAATTTTTATGTAAAACCGCTGCGACTGTGTAAAATAACTAAAAAATATATGATGTTAAATATTATATAATAAATTTTTTATCTTTTCTTTATTATGACATTTATAAGATTGATATAAACTATTTATAAACACTTGTGAGCTTCGAAGAATGTACTTTTACCTTTTTTTATTAAGATAATTATAATTTTTTTATTATATTATTTTCTCTAAGAGTCGTTTCTTCTTTATCTTGTCCCTATTTTATTTTTGTTGAACCTGTGTATCTTCTATCTTCCGCCGCTCACTCCCTCTGGGTCGCATCAACCGATTTGCGGAAGATGGATGAACTCCGATTTCAGGACTTCCCGTCGGTGTTAACGGCGAAGGCGTTGTGGCTTTCCCGTTGAGATTTTGGGTGTCAATCAGAAGGGTGCAAATCTAGCATTCTTTGTGCAACCCAGATTTTGACAAAGCCCAAAAATCCGACGAAGAGGCCACGAATTTCAACAAAACCCATAAATCAAACGAACCTTCCGCCTCTTCTGTCCCAGAAATCCGAAGAAGCTCAGAGTCAAAGAGGACAGGAGAAAGACGTGGCGGGGTCGACGATGAAGTCGACGGGTATAATGTATAATTTATTTAATTGCTAAAGGCCATTTTGGGTATTGGAAAATTTCATTAAAGGCCTCAGCTCCTCTTGCGAAATCGGTTTGTGCAGAAGTTGGGCAAGCAAAAAAAGTTGGTTTTTCAAAGCTGAGTTTTGCATCTTTGTGTTTTTGATTTTTTTTCACCCAAAACTGTAAAAAAAAAAGCTAAAGTTGAATTTTTAACAAACATAAAAAAGCACCCAACTTTTTTTTAAAAGTACTTCAATACCAAATCAGGGTTAAGGCTCATGAGGAAGAGCTGGAAATCATACACCTCTAAATTAAAACAACAAAAGTAGGAGGTGAAAAAAAAAACACGATAAAGAAGAGGATTACATGCACTGGAGGGAGAAATTATAGGGTTTTTTTTTTTTTTTTTTTGCATATTTCCAATAAAAATTTTCTTGGTCAAGTAGTTTTTTTTTGTTGTCAAATTATAGATTTTGTTATATTAACTACTGATAAGATTTAAACTCACATCGTGTAAGAATTTAACACCTTTCTACCACTGTAGTAAAGAATCACTCTTAGGCAAGTAGTTTTAAACAGTTGTAAGAATAAGCTTTTCATGAATTTTTTTTTTTTAATAAACAACTATCAAAACAAACGATATTATTTATTTAAAAAAAATTGTACAAAGAAGAGTGATTTCCGACCACAAGGCTTTTCAATCGCACTTTCATCTCCGCAGCCGAAAATTTTCTCCCGCAGCTGCTGGGACTCGGAAACCAAGACTAGCGCAAAGTAATGGGCCTGATGGCTATGAGAATTATTAGATGGTACAGTATTACCACCTGGCACTGACAGCTAGTAGTACCCACCAATAAATGCATGACATGTGGCAAGTTAATTATTAAATAAAAATTAATGGCTGGGTTTTACAAGATCCTAACATCGTTAGGTCTCTGCCAAAAAACTGCTGTGACTGTCTGCCTCTCCTCCTTTTCCGCCAAAACTGATTCCTCGTATCCCACCTTTTGGTTTTTCACCAAAACCAAAAGCTTTTGTTGCGCTCCCAATCGAATCCGTCATTTCTCAAGAAAAGGAAAGCTCTGCAACGTTCAAAAAAAAAAAAAAAAAAAGAACCTCATCCCTATTTACTTGAATCAAAACCCAGAAATCTCATGCTACAGGTACTGGAAATTTTTGCTTGAATCTTACTGCAATTTGGTATTTTTTGCTTGAATCTGACTGCGAAAACCAAAAATATGTGTTTCTGTTATTATTTTCTTCTTAAACCTGCAACTGCAGGCAGTGATGTAAAACCCAGGCAGTGTTATATGTCATTTGGTGTTGAATTTGATAAGCTAGTATGTGTTTGTATTGATCATAAAGAAAAGTAGGACAAGAGATAACGTATACATGCAAAGGAGAGAAGGAACAGACTCCTTCAATGATTTTCAAGAAATTGTTGCTTGAATCTTACTGCAATTTGGAATTTTTTGCTTGAATCTTACTGCAATTTCTTGCTTGAATTTTGTTTTACCCTTTTCGATTCCAGCTTGTTTAAATTCTGGGACCATTCTCAAAAAGTAGGCTCCGCACCATTCACAAAAAAGCAAAGCTTCACCAAGGAAGAATATGGATACTGGTAAAATATTTAACCTATCAGCCTATTTGGTTTGTCTTTTTAGCAATTTCTCTTTTCATTTTTAACTTGTTATTCGACTGCTATCATATGTCTGTTATTTTTGCATCCATTATTTAACCGTTCAATTACGTACAAATTTTTCATTCACGTACAAATTTTTCTTGTACAGTATTCATTGATACCGATAGTGATGAAGAAAATAATCAGAAAGAAGATCCAATCATTGATATAGAAAGTGATGAAGAAAATAATAGAGAAGAAGATCCAGTCATTGTGAATCGAACGGAGAATTTCGATGACATTTTCGTGGGAAAAGTTGTACTAAATGAAAAGGAAGCTTATGATCTCTACAACAACTATGCTACGACATTTGGATTCAGTGTTCGTAAGGGACAAAAGAGATATAATAGAAAGAATCAACTAAGACAAGTTTGTTATCTTTGTTCAAAAGAAGGTTTTAAGGTAGATGGTGACCCGTCAGAAGCAAGCAATTCTTATAAACTAGAGACAAGAACATGATGCAAAGCTAGAATTCGATTTGCAGTACAAACGGATGGTACGTTGAAAGTTGCTCAATTTTTTTTCTCAACACAATCACGAGCTTGCTAAACCAGAAAAGAGGCAGTTTTTGAGATCAAATAGAAAAGCTTTTGGTTTTGGCGAAAAAGGAGGAGGTGAGATACGAGGAATCAATTGCGGCGGAAAAGGAGGAGAAGGCGTGGGGAAGGAGAAGAGGCAGACATCAGTTTTTTGGCAGAGACCTAACGGCGTTAGGTTCTTGTAAAATCCAGCCATTAATTTTTATTTAATAATTAACTTGCCACATGTCATGCATTTATTGGTGGGTACTACCAGCTGTCAGTGCCAGGTGGTAATACTGTACCATCTAATAATTGCTGCTAATAACACTTTACGAGATACTTTTTTTTTTTTTTTTTTTTTTTTTTTTTTTTGAGAACTGATACTGTTTTTTATATTAGCGTGGCCATTATTGAGTGTACGATCCTCAGATTTTGAAATCTGGGCTTCAGAGTCCTATCAAAATCTAACGAAGGAATCCATTATTAAGCGTAGATGTTTTTTAAAATCTGGGCTATGCTGCTAGTAACACTTTCTTTCTTCTTTTTTGTGTCAAAATTCTAAGTGAGCTTTAATATGTTAAGATAGTAAGGATTGACACATGTTTGAAGCTCAACAGTTAATGTACTTTAATATTGTTTATTTATTTAGCTTAAGTACCTTTTACACATAAAAAGACGTATGAGAATGTGAAGTATCATCTCACATCTAGATAAATTACTTCAAATTATGAATTTACTAAATTTGAAGGGAACTTATTTACGCTCTGCACTTCTACTTGAACGTCACAGTCATGGACGAATGGGGTACAAGATTTTTGTGAGGGTTTGGTCATGTGTTCCTCACAAGCCCTAATCTAAAGATATCTGCTTTTGAAGGGACAGGCTCTACGGCTCATGTAACTACTCACGGACCAAACAAGTTTACGGTTGCGTGGCCCAAATATTAGCCAACTGAAGCCAAAAATCCTGACTGGCTCATCTTCCATTGCAGAGGCCCAAATTGTTGAACGAGTTTATGGTTTATGGAACTTACACAGCTTAGAACTATTCTACAAAAATAACTTGAAAATAACAAATAACTGATGTGATGTGTTATCAATATAAAATAAGAAACGAGGGGATTTTCTTTGTGAGAATTCTGAAAATCCTCCAATATCGTATTCGTCAAATATTGTTTATATTTAGTTTTAAATAAAAAAATTATAATAATTTATGACCGTACGATATACAATGAACAAATGTGATTAGAAGATCTCTGAGATCCTCACAAAGAGAACCTAAAGAGGATCATCATTCTAAAATAAGTATTTAATTCAGTTATAATAGCATAGCTCACAAAATTTTTAGCATCACCCATTACAAAAACAAGAACATCAAACTGAGTTTAAAAAGATGATCATAAAATTCTCTAAATACAACCCCAAAACTCAGAAACCAAAATTAAGATTGAACAAAGAAAATGGCCATCACTCAACTCAACTAACATTGATGTCCAAAATCTTGGAAGTAACGGAAGCCTACGGAATAGTAATATACAAGACCCCATCTTTAACCTCAGCCTTGATCTCCTCAAACTGAATATTCTCCGGCAACGCAATCCTACTGCTGCACCTCCCATAGCTCTTGGCAGACCACACCTCCCCGTTTTCTGATAAGCTCATATTTATATATATTTTACATCAAATTCACTTCTCTTTTCTTAGTTAGTTCCTTATATTTTTGAGCTATTTACTTTGTTTTTGTGTTTTGTGGGATTTGTCAAGCAAATAAAAGAAAAATAGCACAAGTAGGATTTTTAGTAACAAATTCGTCAAAACTGTCTGTGCAGATCAGCTGACTTTGGAAGCAAGTTGCGAACAGCTCAAAATGAATTAGAGAATGAGCCTTATATGCTTGGAAAGCTACGGATGTCTATTTTCTGGAGCATTTCGCAGATTGTTAATATCATTTTCGTAGAAAAAGTTATGGCCGTTTTAACACTGAAAGGTTCACAAGAGACTGGGCAGTTTGTAATTGCAATGAAAGCAATAAATCCAATAAATCTAGCAGCCAAAACTAATGCAGCCAAGAACAAGTCAGCTAACACCTATTCAAATATCAGAGGAAATTGAATTAAAAATGAGGATTAAGAGGGAGTAATTGGCATAAAGGCTACCTAAAGAGTTACAATTGTTTTACAATTTCCTCTCACTTATTGTCATCACTAAATGGCTATTAGTGGGTGAGTTAAGGGGAAGAAAATGATGCAGCAAGAATTGGTTTAAAACCAGCATTGGGGAAGGAGGAAAAGGGGGGAGGAGGCCTCGGTCGATTTCTTTCGGTTCTATCTTCTCAAACTCATGTCTATCTTTTGTTTTAACTTAAGGATTGTGTGTAACTAAAGTTTTAGTAGTTAGGGGCTGTTTTGAAGCCCCAAATATGATTGCAAGTTTGTTATGACATTTCGTTTGAATTACTTTTATGAATGGATGAAAATTAGTTCACTACTTGTCTCATTGATGAATTCTTTATTTGTTTTCTATGGGTGCATACGTAGTAAGCATATATAGGATTCTAATGCTATGAATATGTGTGTGACTGCCCTTGTAGAATGAGGACCTACATATGTTCTAAAGTAGTACTTGTTAACTGCGATTAACATGTGAACCAATTTTTAGGATAAGTAAGACAACGCCAGTACTTACGATGTCTTGTGATGACTCAAACTCTTTTCATTCTTAATGATTCCTACTTGTTAAATCTATGAACACGCCATTCTAGAAGTTAAGTTGAAAATGTCATTCTCTTAACATACTATGTAAGAAAGAGTAATAGGTTGAGTTCTAACATTGAGCCAACTTAAGCATCTTCATCCGGAAATAAAAGGAATTTGAATAAAACATAACATGTTTGCATGATTATCTGGTGGTGGATAACAATTCCCCTAACTCGTTTTTCTTAATATGTGAACTACTTAAAATATGTTTCTATCCTGTTTTTGTTTGATTTAATTTAAATATCAAACCTAATCCAAAAATCCCAAAAATTTGTAAAAGTGTAGCTCTGTGTGTCTAGTGTTTGCTTATAAAATTTCGTAGACTTTAGATTAGTGTAAGTCAATCTAATAATTATTTTTCGGTGGCTGGTCAGTAGGGACAGCAACCTGTTTTTGTGACATTTTAAGTAGTTAGATAAAACAATCTTCTGCTGAAAAGACCCTTATTTTCATATGCTAGAATTGACAAATCTTAGTGTTAATAAAGAAAATCAATAGGACATTTGTGTGCTACTTTGTGGTGTGCTTTTAATTCTATCATTTTCTTCCACCACCACCCCATTCTCCGTCTTCTTGGCCGCCTTCTCAGCCTTCACAACCAGCATTTTATCCTCCACCCACACCTTCACGTCCTCTTTCGTCATCCCCGGCATGTCGAATCTCATCTTGTAATCACTCTCCCCTTCTTTGATCTCCCATGGCGTCCGTCCCCCGCCGTACACTCCTGCCTCTCTTGGCAATGGCGGCGTGTACCCGCCAGAGTAGGCCAATGGGTCCTCCATCATCCTCTCCATTGTTTCCATCATCTGCTGCACCGTCCTCGCCGTTGGAAACCGATCCCACAACCCTGCCAAATATCAATTTGTTATTCAATTAAACTATTCAAACCTAGGGCATGTCTGAGTGACTGTTTCCAATGTAAACACTACTAGCATAAGCACTTACGAACAGAAGTACTTACTACGCATCTCAAGCAAGTCCAAGAAGCTTAAAAGTTTGAGGGGGGAACTCGAATTTACCGATGGGTGGCGCTGGGGCAGCTCTCTTTCTAGGCTGGGCTTGTTGTTGTTGTTGTTGTTGTTGGAGCTTGACGGTCCTCTGCAAGTGGTCGAGGTTGTCTCGTGCATCGCCTGCCATGGCCTTGATTCTGTTCTTACCGTAGCTAAAACGTCCACCGCCATGAATTGGTTTGGAAAAAACTGGTATCGCACATTTTTGGTTTTTGCAGATGACATTGGGAGAAAAGAGGCTGAAATTTGCTATAGCCTGAGACATTTTTGTATCTCTCAAATGTTGGGCTTTTGTTTATTGGTCGAGTGAAGTTGTCAGTTGTTGGCACCAGAAATTAATGGAGTTGTAGGGCACTGTTTGGTAGACAAGAAAATCGAGACAGAAAGTGAAGGACAATGGAATTTGAGGAGAAACGGACTGGGTTGTCCTATATTTAAAGGAAAGTGTAGACCTTTCTGGAAGAAGAAACGAAGGAAGAAGACGAGAGTTTCAGAACCTGGCACTGACAGTTCTGGAGAGCTCTTGAAAGGAGAAACCTCACCTGGATAGGGAAAAATCTGAGATACTCGGTTGCAAATTCGCACGACGTCGTTTTGGTCAATTGGCATTTCGGCATTTACATTTTTTGAAATCTATATATACTAAAGCCCAGTTCCCCTCACTGTTCATCATGTGAGATGGGTTACTGTTCACGAACAGTGTGTGGACGAAAACGCCCTTCAAATGCTTCTTTCTGTGGCATTTTTTGTGCTTTTTCACAGTAAAAAGGCAATTTTACCCTCATTTGCCTACGTGTCCCTCATTGCTCCGCCTTCTTCCTTTGTTTTTCTGCTTTCTTCTTTCTCTGTGCACACTGCACACGCGTCCTCATCCGTGTGCCTTTTCGTTGGATTTTCTTACTGCTATACACGTGTTCTTCATCCTAGAACGGAAGAAAGATGGAAAATCAAGGCTCTTCCATTTTGATGAGCTTATTAAGTCTTGGATAATTTATGAATTTAAGATCTTCAATTTTAGTATTTAAAGAGTAATATGTGTTTTATTTATTTATTTATTTATTATGCAGCAGTTAAAGAAGGGTGCGAGGAAACTTTATAAAAGATTAAGGAAGGTGAATTGATAATGGTATTTAAATTTTAACAATTCAATTTCTTATAATTGGGTAAATGCTGGCATTTAATAGTACTTTGAAGATGGATTTTTGACTTTGAGTTTTGACTCTTTATTGTGCATTTTTTTTATTCAGTCTTTGGCAAGCCATAATACATGATAAACAAAATAATTGGGTTTTAGTAAATATTGATTTTGTAAAATTCTTTATTTAAATTTCTAGGTTCTGATGAATTCTCATTTAGAGTTGGTGACAACCAATTGACTCACCACCGACTTTAGATCAAGATTCAAGTATGCCTTAAATTTGTAAGTCATGTTTTCATTCTATTTTGTTGATTTTGTCATCACAATTTATTACAAAGTTGGGATATCGGTTAATTTTTAGACTTGGATTTTAAATTTTTATTCGTATTTATGGAAAATTGCAGAAAGAATGCATTAAGATTCAGCTCTCCGATCCGAAGGACCTTAAGATTGAAGGCTGAATTATTGTAAGTCTGTCTTCTGTCACATGTTTACCCATATTCTTCTGTCCAATCATTTCTTGACACTATATTAGTAATCCCAATTATTATAGGGATTAGCAGATTAAGATCTATTTAGATTCTTTTGAATGTAAATAGTATTAATCTTCTTACAATCTTTCATATGTTTACACAATCTTCCATACAATTTTTAATCCCGCAGCAACGCGCGGGCATCGATTTCTAGTTTTACACTACTCGCGGGAACCTCATTCTGAAAAGATATAATCAAATTTCTTTAGTTTGTTAAAAGAAAAGTGTTTGCAAATTTCCCACAAAAAAATTGCTTAGTTATTTATGGATGAAGCATCAGATGAACACAACACCCACCTCCATAATTACTAATTAGATTATAATTTGTTTGTGATTAATGTTGTTAATTGGACTACATTTGTTGATCACATTGTTGACCACTTCTCTAATACATGTTATTAAGTCTCACGTATATAAATGCGTACATTTCTATTTTGAGAAGTGATTAGTAAATGTAATACAGATAACATGATTATTATAAACCAACATATACATGAAAGGAAAATATATACTTGCATCCATTGCATGGAAGGGTTCGCCCTTTGCGATTAGCGTGTTTTCATTGGACAAATTTCATGATCATAATCATTTATTTTCGTAATCATCATTTAAAGTCATATTTAGGAAAAACCAACCAAACTAAAAATCGTTTAGTTATTTATATGTATCACATAAATGAATTGTTTACATGGTACCAATATTTTTTATTTGTTTGATACATATAAGTGATTAAGTGATATATGGTTTGATTTACATTTGTAGCGGTGATTTTAATAATAATTAAGAAAATGAACTTTTGAGGTTATGAAGTTTATACAATAAATATATGCTTATAGCAAGAGATGGACAAAGTGTTGCGCTCCATGGAATAGATGGTCCCAACTCCCAAACGAAATTATAAAAAAAAAATACAAATGAAAGAATATTATTTTAATTTTGTCAAAAAGAAAAAAAAGAGTTGGCTCAAATTTTAGGATGTGACTTCAATGCTATGTAATCGCATTAAGTGCTATGAATATTTTAGCTGTTAAATTTGGTTTCTATTTTTTATTTCAAACATTTGTTTTTCATACTACTCAATGATACGTACCACATTAAAGAAAATTGCAGACCGTGGTATCTATCATTTGTATTAAATTGTTAAATTCTCTCTATAACAAAATTTGAGAAATGTTTGCCATAAATAAAAATGGTCAACAAAAAAGGAACTAGACGTTGGAAATAAAGCTTTAATTTTCAAATTAATGGGTCCCGAATCACACTCCAATACAAATAAAGGTTGTTGCTTTCATATGAACGTTGAGGTGTTGATCCAATTTAGTGAAAAAATAATAAATAAAATTTCCAAGAAAAGAAAATAGGAGAGACATCTCCATCCAAGAAAATCAACAAGAAACTAAAAACCCAAACTTTAAAGGCAAACAAAAACCCACACTCCCTTCCCCTCTCTCTCTCTATAAACCTTTCATTTTCTGCACATTTTATCGGGGTATAAACTGTAAAACCAAACATGGAATGGACCCAATAAGGCGCCCTTCTTGAATTCTAATTCACAATTCAAATTTCTAGCCATATTTTAAACGACACCATTGGAGGAGAAGGCAAGAACGCTGAAATGGGTGAATCGGCCTGCCTGACGAGATCATTCTCCGACCCTACTGAAGTCAAAGAGGTCAGTCGTCCTTCCGCAGAATTTTCCATTTCTTTGATTCTTAAAGTTGATTCATGGGTTTTTCTTGTTTTCTCTATATCTTTGATGGGTCTTGATCCGATTGGTTTGTTTTAATCGCATTGCGGTTTGTTTGGCTGCTGAGAAATCGTGGGAAAAATTGAGAACTTGGGTCAGATTGGTGTGGATTAAGATGGTTTGGTTAGAGCTATTCCTTTTGTTATTTTTAGGGGAGGAAGTGCGCGTAGTGTTGTAGTTTAGGCGGTTTTTCAATGGATGCCTTCAGTTCTTGGTTTCGTTCAGTTTGTTAGAGAGAGAGAGAGAGAGAGAGAGAGAGTTTCATGGTGGTTTAGATGATATGTGTATCTCGGTAGTTCTTGTTGGATTATTGAATTTTGTGTTTGGATGGACTTGTTACGTTTTTACGAGTAGGATTTTGAATTCAATGAGGAAATTGTGATGTGCTTTTCATTGCAGGGTGACCCCCTTCGTTGCCTAGGAGAATCGATCTCCTTTGGTAGGTATATGTCAGAACCTCTCTCTTGGGAGAAATGGTCTGCGTTTTCCCACAATCACTACTTAGAAGAAGTCGAGAAGTTCTCTAAGCCCGGATCTGTTGCTCAGAAGAAAGCTTATTTTGAAGCTCACTACAAGAAAAAAGCTGCTGAGAAAGCAGCAGCCTTGCTTGAGCTGACAAATGCTGGTGCCTGTAATGTTACAGCGTCATCAGTAACTATGTATGCAAATTACGAGAGCTCCTCCATGGACATAGACTCGGTGAATGGAGGGAGCCAGATGGTTGTTGATAAAGAACAGGGAAATGTTGTTCCAAATTCCGAGGTAGAAGTATACTCAGCTGATGTGAATGGCCATAATCAAATTGTTGAAGGGAATCAACTGGATACCGCCAAGGTGGCCAGAGCAGAGGCGGTAATTCAAGAAAGTGTTAATTTGGAAAATTCTATTCACGCTGAAATCTCGAACCGGTTTGAAAATGGCAAAGACCAAAATGAGATTGTTGCCACCCTAGAAGAGAAGATGCCAAATAAGGTAATTGTAGGGTTTTGCCCTGTTTTGACTCTTGTATTGCTTGATCACTTTTTCTCACCGCACAAACTGTTGTCATCTCACAGATCCTCCAGGAAGCTGCCGGTGAGGAGAATCTTGCTTCAGTGAGCAAGAAAAGATTGATGAACTCTTCCCCAAGGTTATCCACCAAAGGTAGACCACCCAAGGTACCATCGCCTCCTGCCAAACAAGCAACTCGTGTGCAAACCATAAACGGGAAAAATGCCACTCAAATGGGTAAGAAGGTTTCATCAGACTTAGTTGACAAGAGGAGTTTAACTGCAAAATCTCTCCACATGTCAAAGCATTTCACTTCTCATGGTGGTGAAAGTGAAATCAGTAAAAGAACTTCACCAATTGTTGAGAAGACTAGAAATTCGAGAAGTACTACAACTACACTTAATATCTCCATGAATAATCCAGCTTCTCGACGAACTGCTATTAGGGTATGAGTTCTTACCATTTAATGTTATTCTTTCTTCTTCATTCATTTGATTTGTGTGTCTAATGTGACACCTCTAATAAGAATATTCTTTTGCCAACTTAAGGCATCTGTTAGCGGGGTATTGATGCAGTCTTCAGTTGACCCATGGTCCAAAGATAGAAGGTATTCTGCATTGTACTTCACATGCTCGCAAAATGTCTCAGTCCATTGCATACGCCCTTACCATTTCTGCTATTTATACATGCATTGAGTACTCTAACTTATGTGATCAATTACATTATTTCCAGGGCGAAAACATTACTTAATAAGTCGGTAGCTGGACCAATTGCAGATGGGAAGTGGATATCCTCCTCAAAAGAGTAAGAACTTTGCTACTGACATGCCTATGAATTTTTCTTTATGTTCATTTCATCTTTTATTTATATCTATGCTCTGGGGTGCTTACCTAAAATTGGCGTTATTCTATTTTTAACTTTGTTTTTTTTTTTTTCAGGAACTGATAACTCTTTTTCTGTTAATTTTAGATTTACTTAACAAACTCTACGAACTTTTATTCGTATAATGTTCTGGATTGTATTCTGATTGGACTAAAATAGTTAGTGCACTAGATTTCAAAGGGACAACCAACATTTTCATAAACTTATGATTACGCTTTTCTGTTTGGCAGCGAATCTTCTACTGCAAATGGAAGTAAACCACGACCCCCTATTGTATCCTGTCCTTTTAGATTGAAGAGTGAAGAAAGAGCAGAAAAGCGTAGAGAGGCAAGAATCGATATTATATTTTTAGTTCCCTCCTTATCGTGCCACGGTTCATTAAATATTTTAGGGTTTCTTTGCTAAGAGAAAAGTCTCTTCTTTTGCTGCACCAGTTCTATAAGAGGCTGGAAGAGAAGAAAAATGCCAAGGAGGCTGAACGTGACCTGGTGCAACTGAAATCTAATAAAAAGGTTAGTTTCTTATGAAAATATTGGCAAGGGGTTTCTTCTTTTTCGAGTTTTGCAATGCGAGTTGAATTCTGTAACGTTTTATGTACTTTTATCTTTATCAAACCATTTGAAAGTTTACTTAAAAGAAAGAAAATTTTATGCAGGAAAAAGCAGTGGGGGATGTTAATAAACTGCACCACAGCACTGCCTTAAAAGCGAAACTAAACCAAGATCTGTCATCGGCATCACAATTTCCAAGTGATCACTTGAACAAGGTATACACATTTTGTTCCAAACTTTGTATTTGTATTAGAGCATGCAGTGAAGGCTTTCAATAGTATTTGGAAAGTTTCTACTGCAATAACCTTTCCATTTTATCCCTCTAATGTATCTTCTTTTATTAACGGCGGACATATACAGTCTCGGTCACCAAAACTTGGGAGACACTCTACTGTCAGCAAGGTTCTGGACTCAAGCTCTCGACCATCGGTCAATTCTCACAGCTCCAAGTATGTCACACAAAAATATAATGTGAGCACAAATCGAACGGTGCCTTCTCTTTCAAAGAATGCTCGCGAGAATGCTCCTCCCAATATCCAGAGTTGAGGGTGTCTAGCGCAGGAATATGCATGGAGATTGATTGACTCAGCCGGTTGACACCCTCTGATCGAAAAGAAAGGGAAAAGGCCGGCTACTGCCCAGAAGGGCTGCAACTACTTTCTGTAATAAGAAATATGGGGTAAGAAAATAAGTATGCGAGGATGGATTGGTTTCCTTTCGGGGAAGGGGGGGCATTCTGTCTTTCAGTTAGAAGTGAAATTTTGTAGGGTTTATCTTTCATTTTTGTAGGGTTTATTTTTGACTCAGTTGTTAGTTTCATATGTTTTTCGTTTCATAACTTGTGAGGAGTGAACGATGAGTTTTATGCGGAGGTACAGACTCGACAAGAAAACCATTCTGGCAAAGATACAAGAAATCTAGTGCACATCTCATCAAATTTAAACAAGAAAGCTTATTATGCTAGGGTTTTGCATCACTCATATTGTAAACATTTCGACATTCAAATCCAAACCGGTCAGAGATATAATATCCAGATTCGTTAAGTTGGGATACTCAACTTATGTTGGCTTACCAAAACGGAAAAAGCTATAGATCATTCTTCGTTGAATTGCGCAGAAGAAGAGTGCCGGCGCAGGGGCATATCACGATATGAATAGACCTTGATCTATGACAGAATATTCTGATGGGTCACGTCACATGGATAATCAAATCTCAGTGCATCGTACAAGTGAGCAGGAACTTCAGAAATAAGTGCAGGATCATTGTACTCCGGGAACTCTATGTTTTGAAGTCCGAGATTCATGCCATAGCAATCACCTTGAAACCAACAAATTTGAAAGTCGTCATCCAAAGAAGCAAAAGGTGATGCACTTCCCACGATTAGGCTCCTTTGGGCGGATTCCAAATCAGTAACGCTACTCAAGTTGAAGCCCTGGTTCTTCATGTTTGATGTACTACTGGAAATGGTCTCAGAAACTTGATGGTTTACAACACAGCTCTTGATTTGATCAGGAAAGGAGTCTGCCGTGCTTATTGTTGGACTTACTTGGCTACCCTGATTATTTATGTACTCAGAGTACGAAGGCTTACTCTTAGCAGGGCCAGTTACATCTCCCTCCACGATAGAAGGTCTTGGACTAATGGAAGGAATTGATTGTAGTCGATCAACTTGGAAATGGTTGTGTGGACCGGACAGTGGTGGCTTGTTGAATCCACTGTTCAACTGAATAAGTGGCTTCTGCTCTTTTTTCAATTGAATTTCGTTCCAAGAATACTTTGTCCGGATAGTGGATTCAAATTCTGTGAAGTTTACTTCAGATTCTACTGATGTAAATGAATGACTGGGGCGCACCTGCGGAGTCCTAATCTTCTGAGAATCAGGAATATTGCCATTCAAACCTTTTTTGGTTTCTGCATAAGAATTATTGAAGTCCAGTGGTGAAATCCTGATCTTCTGCGAATCAGGAACATTTCCAATCACACCGTTTTTGGGTTCTACACAAGAATTATTGAAGTCCACCATCTGTAAACTCCTGGTCTTTTGAGAATCAGGAATATTTCCGTTCGAACCTTTCTTAATTTCTGCTACAGGCTCTGAAACAATCCCCTTTGCATCACCCTCGTGGCTCTTCGGATCCACACACTGAGCAATTAAGTTATTGCCAGAAACTCTGAAGCTGCCATGTGCAAGATCATTTTGTTGAATGCTGATCGAGTTCTGAAGGCCAAAACTTCCTTGAGCATCTTTTGAGGGAGAATTGGAACGCTTCATCCCACCAAAAGAAGATGTAAGGTCATTTTCTTTTTGCAGCCTACCCAAGTAGAGCCGGTACTTCTGCACAGGAACTTTCTCAGTGAGAATAAGCATGCAATGTAACCATACTATGTATTACACTTTAGCTTTTATTACCCCTTTTGTTACAAGAGAGACTGAGTTTCATTACTTTAGTGATAAGAAGATAGTGATCTACTAATTTCAAATAGCTATCTACTACTTTCTTCATACGTATTTTAAGTTTGAAAATCAGACTGAGATCAAAGAAATGGGAGCAATGTGTGTTGTCACTATACTTGTGTGTGTGTGTGTGTCTACATATTATATACATATATATATGCATATTATTGCATAAGGAAATTATCAATCGCAAGGTATTCTGGGTACCAAGTTACCATAATGAGAGTATTGCGGTGTACAAATCCTACTAGGTAAGTGTTTCAGATGTTATCAGGAAAACTAAACAGTGAGGTATTTACCTGCAAGTGGCTAGCAACATTTTCTCTTGTCAACCAAGGCACGTTCATCAGGTCTAGTATTTTCTTCGGACCAACTTCTGCCAAACAGACATTACACATCATCGCTCTGTAGAAATATAATAAAGTTGGTGGCGATATCATTGAAAAGCAGCACAAAATGTATTCAGACTTATGGTTCATGATGCTGATCCAAAAACCTAGCTTTATAAGCAAGGAATTTACTTACTGTCAAATCCAATCTGATGTACTGCTTTTACAAATTTCTGATGAAGATCTACAGACCAAACAACTCTAGCTTTTTTTGTAGATGAACAATCAGCAAAGTCTTTGTCATCATATTTGTTATCGACATCCTTTCTTTTTCTCGATGAAGTGAGGTCATCTGAACTAAGAAAGTATCCCTCATCATACTGATCTGATCCACTTCTTATAAGCTGAATACCTTCGAGGCTTTCATGACTCTCAATGTCTTTTATCTCATGTATCTTCCTTCTAAAGACATGCTGCCATATATTACGTAGTTCTTTCATTCTTATCGGCTTAAGAAGATAATCACACGCTCCATGTTGAACTCCTTTCATAACCCTACTCGTTTCTCCATCAACAGACATCACTGCACAAGTAAAATGGATATGATAAGTCAGAAATTAAGTGGTGACAGACATTTTGCTTTTGAAGACAACGCTTTCTTGGTCAATGGCGGAGTACTGACTAATAACTGGAAGATCCATCTCAAGTCCTACATGCTCGAGAAGCTTAAAACCATCCATGTCGGGCATGTTCACATCACTGATTACAATGTCATATCCATTTTTCTTTTCACGAAGCAAGCATAAAGCTTCTGTTGCCAAACCACAGGTAGTCACTGAAACACAGACAAAAGAGGGAGGAAAATTCCATCAGAAATAATGAAAAATTTGATGCTGTTATCATTGAAAAGCTGATTATATTTTCAAACTGATCAAAGCATCCTGTCTAACAGTCGGAAAAAAAAAAACTGTAACACAGACGGAATTTAATTTCTAAACGAGTGGGTGTTTTTAAGGACTGCATTGTGAATGGAAGCCTTCTCTATCTTGTTTAGATCATGTATAAGTAATCATGCATAAGAATCTCCCCCAACATAATCAAAGTAACTACTGTAAAGCTATGCATCTTGAGCAGTGACTGTAAGACTGCTTCAGTTCCACATATGAAGTACCACAAAAAATTTGATTGAGCAAGGATCATAAAGTATGTTAAGGTATTACAAAGACAAAGAGATTGCTAGAATGGGTCTTTGATTAGCGTAGTTGAAACAAATATCGAAAGGAAAATGCACTACATGGCACTTAAACCCAGAAATCCAAGCATGACAGCAAGATTTGGACAGTATTTAACTGCAGCAAGTTGTCCATACAGAGATCAGAGTAATAATTATGCAAGTCCACTACCAGAGGCACCAAAGAACACTCCAGTTGTTTGAAATCGATCAACTTTACGCACTTATATTCGATAGAATAATAAATAATTAGTATTTAATTAAACTAACTAATAAAGGAAACAGTACACTTTGTTCCCAATTGCACAGTGATCACATTATCCTCCTGCCTAGCAGCCTGTAAAGACAATCAAATACTCAATCTCAACTAAACCCTGATCATTCTGCTAATCCATTTACTTAAATCGAAAATTCGACAACTAAATTGCTGCTTCTGGGGAGATTAAAAATCCTTGCTTTTAACAAACCCAGTTGTTCAAATTACCAAATAAGATCGAAATTTCACTGATAAGTAAGAACCCACCAAAACTAAACCACAACTAAAGAAACCCATCTCAAAAACGCCAAAAACATTCGGAAATACCATGAATTTCCAGAAAAAAAAAGTAGAGGAAAAAAAGTGTAAAAATTGGAACTTTAAAGAATGATTGAAATAGGGGAACAGTGACAAAACTGAGATAGCGTGAACTAACCTTCGTAGGAGCACTTCTTGAGCATCTTTTCTAAGATCTTAAGCCAAGTGGGATCGTCGTCGACGACGAGGACCCGGAGGCCAGCCGGAAACGAATCGTTCCGGGGAGAAGAGAAGCTACTCTCCATTGGGAAAAAGTTAAAGGAAGAAGGAAGAGTTAAGATTGAAGTGGGAAGGGGGCAGAGTGGGGACTTACAGCTCGAATGAGACTATATAGCTTAAGAGTGTCTCCAAATTTAAAAAATGGCTTTCTTTGGATTTTATGGCAATGCTTTTTAGAGAGAGAGAGAGAGAGAGAGAGAGAGGAACCAACGAATATTTGGCGCCGGATGGCTTAACAGTCACTGTGGTTCACGTTAGCTTCTAATCATTTTTTTCTTGGGTTGGCAAAAAATATATTTAGAGAAATGTGCAAATAGAATGAGTTGCTAAATTTTTTAATCAAAATAAAATTAATTATAAACTTTTAATTATCAATAGAATTCGAGGAACATTAAACAGGTACTGTGGTTTATATATTATCTATTTTTCATTTAGTGTTTTTCAATAGAACACGTGACAAAGTTTTAATCATATAAAATCGAAGGACACTAAGCAATTAAGTATACTTCATCAATCGTCAATTGTTTGCTTAGTCTCTACAGTTGTATTTTTTTAATATGGTTAAAAATATATGCTTGGGTTATATGATTAAAAGGAATAAAAGATAAACAAGTCTTACCATTGGTATCCAAAAAGAATATATGGGAAAGATCAAAGCATGTTAATAATTATGAAAAATTGGGGGTAGAATCTTGGGTTAACCAGATAAAAGAAGTAGAATCTAAAGGTGGGAGTGAATATGCTTTGTGAAAGAATGATTGAATGAACAAGGGCATCTTGTAAAGAACACATAGGTAGCTTAATGCATCAATTTCAAACACAAATCACAGACTAATATCTTCAATATCACGTTATAGTGAAATGCACGAGTGAGATTTAAAAAAACAAATCTTGTTCCTTTATTGATTTCATTTAATATATATTTCGATGCATTTAAAGTCACGAAATATTATAACCGCATACTAAAGTGTGATTTTATCAGATTTATCTTACGTGTAAGGACTCCTTTATTTACTCTTCACCTAAGATCCTTTTGCAATAATAGTTTATTGTGTATTCAAGGCCGAAAGAAAGAAAATAAAAGGCAAAGCCTCCCTCTTTGTTGGGCAAAAAAAGCTATTGTTTATTCTTGTAGACCATGAGAGGAAGGTGATAGAACAATTTGGAGTAATGTTTTTGTTGCTTTTGGTCAAAAATATGAATTCATGCATGTTGGATGGGAATATTTTTGCTCGCCTTTATGATGAGATTCACCACTCTATTTATTATTATTAGATAAGTTTAAATTTCAAGATCTGTGTAGTAAATTAAAATAAATCTCAAAATTTAAACTAATCAAACGATTATAAGTAGAATGGAGAATAATACAACCTCTTAAGGGCGGTGAGCTAAAATGCACCTCATGTTGGATAAACAAAACAAGGTTTTGAGGACAGGTGGAATGCATTTGAGAGACAAAGATGAAAAGTTGTCTGAAGCATTTTTTTGTAGTGGTTGGACAAAATGCCAAGACCATATGAACTTTAAGACAGCTGAAACCCAATTGGTACCAAACTCACAAAATTTGACCTTTTAATTCTTTCAACCAATGTTTGTAAGGCATGCATGTTCTTTAGACCAGTCTGATTACACATTATCCAAATCGTTCAGTGGAAATGGAAGCATATGGGAAACCCCTTTTCTTAATTTACTTGTTTAATGTCATTGCTAAACAAATAATGCATATAATTAAAGTATCTTTAAGTACTTAGGGTAAAGTCAATTTTTTTGGGCAAATGCATGCATGGCACCATGGCACATTGTGCGATCCGAAAATCAGTCGCGGCCAAGACCTTAGTATCTTCTTTTAGAGAAAAACTTGAGTGTAATAGTCGATATATATCTTCATTTATCTATCTCATGTATCATCTGACTTACTTACTCATTACGTAATTTGATTATGTCTCCCCCCTTACAGGTAAGAATGTCTGTTGCTATGATTTTTCACTAGTATTAATGGACCCATAAGTGTTTAAAGAACTAAAAATCAATAAGAGAAGGACAAAAACATCCTTGTTTGTTTACATTTTATAGTGACATTAGCCATCAGCTTACACAGTGTATTTTGTCTCCATCTCATTAGCGCGTGGTTTTCAGTCTTTGTTTCTTGTCATATTTTAAACCTGAAATTAGAGAGATTCTAACCCTCGTTAAGTTTAGGGTAATGCTAGTGAGATTAACTTTTTAAATTAAATTTTGTAAATTATATGTCTTGATTGTTGATGATCAGATTATTGCTTAAATGTTGATTAACGTGTTTATTTCTTATTAATGACACATCATATATTACAAATTTAATTTAAAATATTAGTTTACCTAACGTTGCTATTAAGTTTAACATCACAATTAAGTAACGACTTGCATGATGCTAATCTCGAGGGAACATCAAACTTTTAACAAAAGAATTAGTCCTTAAACTATTTTCTATTCACTCCAATAGCTAACGAGGCCTCTAGATGGATGACATACAGTCAGTGACATAAGAGGATTCTGATTAAGAAAAAATTATTGGCAGAGTTTGCAGATTTTTTGAAATATTTAAGATTAAGGGAGGCTAATCATCATCGTTAATTGAGGCCACGATGACCTAAGCAGAAAAATACTGAAGCTAGGATAGTGCCATTTGCTCCACATTGGTGCAAAACAAAGTGGCATCTTTTCTGAAACTCCATTTAAAAGAATGGTTTTAGTTGTGCCAATGATCACTTAATTAGGTTTCTTGACCAGCAAGAACAAGATTTCCTCGCACACTTTGTGAAAGAGACACATGTACATATACAAGAGAAATGCTAAGGAGATTATCTTAAAGTGAGACTTTTTATGGATTTTCTGTCACCTCACACTTTAATGTCAGTAATCATGCTAACATTAGAAAATTTTGTGCCAAAAATATGAGGTGACAGAGTCATACTTTTAAGAGAGTCTCCTTAGCATTTATCATGCATACAAATAACAAACGGCGATTTATATCATTATAGCAGTCTTCCAAGTTAATCATGCATTATTGTTATACTTATAATGAATGACACTACAACAATATCTCAAGTCAGTCATACATTATCATGCATTTTTAATTTTATTACACAACAGTGCATGCTTTGTTTAAAATATAGTCGCAGTGTCAGAGATATTCTCATTGTAAGTAAGTCTTCCTCCACTTTGTGTATCATGTAAGATCCCACATTGCCGAGGGGTGAGGATCATGTAAGCCTTATATGTACATTCTCGTCTCTACCTAGCACGAGGTCTTTTGGGAGCTCACTGGCTTTGGGTTCCGTAGGAACTCCGAAGTTAAGTGAGTTCTGGGGAGAGCATTCCCAAGATGGGTGACCCATTGGAAAGTTCTCGTGTGAGTTCCCAGAAACAAAACCGTGAGAGCGTGGTCGGGGCCCAAAGCGGACTATATCATGCTACAGTAGAGTCGAGCCCGGGATGTGGTGGGAGCCGGGGCTGAGATGTGACATATCCAAAATGCAAATAATTGCCATGTGGAGTGAGCCTAAATACATTTTTTTTTACAGTTTAAAAATTGGACTAGTTGATGGCTTTGTCACGACAATCCATTCTTTCAAAGACCGGAAAGACTCACAAAAGCATTTTAACCTTCAAAAAACCACTATCGTGATGACTCACCAGCCTAAATACATGTTTGAACCTCATTAACTAGTGGGTGAGCCATTAACCCTCAATATTTTTCTCCTACAACTCTCAAAAACTTTGAGGATTTATAAAGCCTCTAAACGCATACTTTTGGGAGAGTGGGAGGTAGAAAAGGACTTTGAAGAGATAAAAACTCAATGGCTCTAAAAGGAAATGCCCACTTAGAAATTCTACAATAAATTAATTAAAGAGAGGGTGAGCATGATTGGTGACTAACAAATTGGGAGGATGAATCCCATTTGCAACTTCTTATCAGTGGAGTGCCTTTTTATTTGTTTATTTAAAAGTTAAAAGAATATGACTCTGCCCCTTATGCTCTCCTATGATGCTTCCCCTATTCTTTACCCATTTAATCTTTTATTTTGTTTTTACTCCCCCCTTTAACTGTTGTTGTGGTGCTGAAGAGAACTTTAACGAAAATGTCTTGGTACTTTTCACTTTAATGAAAAATCACATTTTTATACTAAAAAGTCAATCCTGGTACAATTCACTTTACCCTTTATTTTGTTCTTATAGTTAAAACTCAAAGTTTTCAAACCATTTTCATTAGTTTTCCTGGTGGTGCTGAATACAATGAGCAACCACTCTGAGAATATGTTTGGAAAAAAAGTTCGGTAGGATTTGGTCAAGTTACTCTCGCAAAATAGTATGGTATGCCTTTTTCGAATACAGATGGGATCGTGTTCATGTGAAAGTGTCTAACTATTCAAATTTCGGCTGACTTGCTCAAATTTTTTTCATATGTCTAAACTTGTCGACAATAAAGAATGTTAGGTTGTCTAAAAGCAATATATGCAAAAAATGAGTGTAGTGAAGATGATAATGCTTCATTGGATGTATGGGTACACGAGAAGAAATAGGATTAAGAATGAGAATATCCGAGTAGAATTTATACAGCTGATTCTACTTAGTGGGATAAGATTTTATGATTGTTGTTGTTGTATGTCTAAACCTGTGTGTAGGCACCACGTGATGCGTTAGCAATGGGTTTGATGGATTTTTGGACCCAAAGGTTCAGAAGCTCAACCTAAATGATGAGACATTTTGATAAATGGGCATTCATTGTCTAATTGTCATGTATTATTACCAATTCACTAATATTAACTTCTACTCGTGTATTTACGATGATTAAAACTTTGTGGCCTTAGCACAATTTTACTATACTGATTTTTTTTTTCACCATGAGTTTTCCTTTTTAATTTTGTTGGGCAGATCACTGTGATAGGAATATTGCATGCCAACAACTACATAAAACAAACTTGGTTTAGCTGTGCCAGAAGTTACTCAACCAGGTCTCTTAAGGATGCAGTTCAAGGTAATTCAAGCCATCCAGTGAAGTTAAACAGCATGATTTAAAATGAAGGCATAGTAGTTTGCTTCCTGTTGAGGGTATGATATGCGTTTGTTCTGGCACAAGGGTATCCCCTCTTCGAGCATTCGGCTATCTTCACGGTATAGGCAATCTTCAGTCCTACACTTACCGATGCTCAGCGGGGAAAATCTGCTGGTGGCGGCTTCTGGAGCTGGATTGGAGCACAATCAAGCTCAGGATCGTTGCTTTTTAAAAAAAAAATCCTGGCCACATAACCAACTCCCTCAAGGTTAATCTTATTCAAAGTAAAACCTATGATTCTACTAACGCCATCTCTAATGCACCGGAGACTTAAAACTCGTATATAATGAAATTTCATTAAAATGAAGTTCCATCGTGACATTACATTCTTAACAAAATAATTCTTTTGTGAACTTTTTCATTATTTTATAAGAGATCATCAAGTAATGAGCAGAGACCATGAATTGCCTTCCATTCCAACACTCAGTTTTCAAAAAGCTGAGTTGAATGCCAAGCTTACCTCTTATACATATTAATCTTTGAATATCTGGTGCTTCCGCCAGAGACTTGCAGGTGTCTTGGTCATTGGAGACGGGCAGGATGCTGCCAGATGCAGCTCAAGATTCTCCAAAGCTACCTGCTTATCGTCTGAAAACAGGCATTCGGTATTTTAGTTGACTATATACAGCTACCATGAGACAGCTCGTCAACTCACCATGGCAGTTTACATAGAACTTCCCTATATTAAACTATATATACATTGAGGTAACGAGTAATCTGTGTACTTGCAACTTCATTCTTCCTTTGTGAGTCAGAGCATGTAATCATATACCACAATAGGTGTTGCCGGCACAACAACAGGTAGATTTTCAATATAAAGATAGAAACGTCTTAGGTTCTCCTTCGCAAGGGTTACTGCATCAATAACATCGCCGATGCTAGTGAGAACCCACAAATCTCTGGAGCTAACTCTCTTTAGGCTGCCGCGGCAAAAAGGGCAGGATTTCGATCTTGCATTCCTGCAATTCAGGCACATTACAGAATATATATATTTTCCACAGGCTATCATCACCTCACAGGTAAGTAAAATGATTTTCAGTTTTCGTTAATAAGTGAACAAGTGAAAATGGAAATTGATCATACCAATCGTGGAAGCAGGTGATGCACATGGAATGTCCACAGTTGGGCAACACCATTTTTGTACAGTTTTCCATGCATATCCCACATTCATCATCTCTCTCTAGATCTTTATCCGAATGCTTCCTCCGGTCTTCCATCCTCTTTCTGCCCAAAACATCTGTGCATCGGCTTCTCTTATTATTATTATCTTCCAGTTCGTTAAATTCACCTTCGAGTTGTCTAAGATAAGGGTATATTACAGCTGCAATGATTTCCAGCAAAATGCACTGAGATGTCGAAACAAAATTTTCGAGTATGTTTTTAATAAGAAGCAAACAAGAGAATAGCATACCATAAAATTCCCTTAAAGTGGCGACCTGTTCTTTGGAGGACAACGAAGGCATTCCATCCTGTACAATATCATAAGCTTAATTTCGGTCTTTAGGCGACAAAAGATTTTCTTTCTGCAGGAGGCAAGGCTACCACGAAATATAACAAATAAAGCATGAAACCGAGAGCAGCCCACCTTGTATACAAGGACGTGGTGAAGGCCTAAATAATTGGGAAGTATATCAGTGCAACGACAATCCATCCATTCAATGAGATACAGGAAGAAAGGTGCAAAGGGGCTATAAGACAATCTCATTTGGATACAGTTCCCATCATAATCTCCAGGAAGAGCAGCTGCCCTGCAAAAATCCCATCTCAAAAACCAATGAAAAAAAAAGATCAAAATATATTTGAACCTCATCTGGGTGTAAATTGGCAACATAAAAGCAGTAATGTATATAAAGCTGGAGAGTTTCTCACCTAAAAAACAGCCTTAAGGAAACAGTGTTAAACTTAAATGCCAAAAGGAAAATTAAGCAGCAAACTTGACCTTCTCTCTCAAATGACAAACACCACCCAACAACCACAATTCAGTTAAATTAACCACCCAACAGAACAAACTACTCAGAAAAGGAAAATGCACATGGATTATCCACAGTTTTGATTGATCACCAATCAAGAACCAAACTTGATCATAAAGAAATAAACACCAACAAAAAAGAAGAAGATTTTTAGAGAAAACAGAGACTCACAAGGTATTGGCATGTTGGATATCAGCTTCAAGAGCTTTGATGGATTCTCCATAAGAAGACTTGCAGGCCTGAGCTTGCCACATATGTTCTTTCTCTTCTCACTTTTGAGTTTTGGGAAGGAAAAACAGAGAGAAGGGAAATAGAAGAAACACAAAAGGAGGAAAGAGGGTGGGGGATAAGATGAAAAGAGTAGACTTTTGTTTTTTGGGTGGAGTTGGTTTGGTTTTTGTTTTTGTTGGTGAATTATGTTGGAGGTTGGAGACATATGATGGTGGGGTTTGTAAAAAACAGGAGAGAGAGAGAGAGAGAGAGAGAGAGAGAGAGAGAGAGGCTTTGCTTAGTGATCAAACCTTTTCACACTTGAAGAAAGGGATGGCTTCTCTTTCATTATTTTATCAACTTAGTGAGGTTTGGGCTCCTACTTGCCCTTTCCATCCAACTCCAAGACCAACTCTGACTTTTGATAATTGATACTTTGGATTAAAGTCCTCCTTAATCAATGTTGTCAAAGAATAAAACCACCCACTTTTGGTACTAGCGTATATTATTAATCAAAGTATTAAGCTCCTCATTATATCTATGTTGGTAACTTTCCGTCCACATTTATGTATCATTTGATGTTGCAAGTTATGTGTACATGGCACATCAATTAATTAATTTATTAGATATTGATTATATTCATCTCACATGTGATGGTACACCAATGTGGTATAAATATATGGTTTTCCTAACAATACTCATGGTATTAATACACTAGTATTATTATACATGTATTTATTTTATATTTATTAATATTATGTATTTGAAAATTAACTATATTTTCACTCATATATGACATGGCCAAAGCTCAATTTTCAACAATACTGATATTATCTCCAACTTAATAATTATGTCTGCACAATCCATTAGGTGTGAAGTTAGAATATTTAAACTATTATTTTCCTTAAAATATAATCGATACGAGATGTTTCAACACATCCTTAACATTACTCTCTAACTCTTAGTATCAAAATAGCCACATTGTGCTGTGCACAACACAGCCACAATAAATTGAATTATGCTTTGCATGAACTAGCAATGCGAACATAAGTAACTTTCAGTCGTTGATGTATATTTGAATACACAATCGACCCGATTGATAAATACGTGTTTAGTGTGTGGGGTCAGAAGTAATGAATAGTGACCAAGCTTAGGTGTCAAATATAGTGGACCCTTAGAATGGACTTGAGCCCATCCTGAGCTTGGCCTTTAAATTTTGTTGCTACTCTGTGCTGTAGCCTAGACTTGGAAACCGGGTCCAATAGAGATGTAGAGGAAATCTTCTGCTTTGATACGCCTCCCAAGACTGCAACAGCAAGTACACAATAAATGGTGATCTTACGTCTATCTACTCGACTGAGAACGGATTAATTTCTCATGGAAAATATTTGGCTTCTCATCTATGTTAATTTTTGCTTAGGTTTATTTTTCTTTTTGAACAAACGATATTATCTATATTAAGGGCAAGTAGTGATCTAAGTCTAACAATGAGCTAGCAATAATGTGGTTCAAATTTGCTTCTGGCAATAATCGAACCTAAGACCTCTCACTTACCAGTTATGAGAAATACCGCTAGACCGTAGTACTAAGTGTTAGATTTCTTTTAGAAGTGCTAATATTGTTTTATAATAATTGAACTCTTAAAATACTTTGGCACAAAAATAAAAATTTCTTTTAGAGAAACGCATGTTCTTTGAAAAGCATTTCCATTTACTTCAAAGTTGCCCTTGGATTGTTTTTATTTTTTATTTTTTGAACAAACAATATTATCTACACTAAGGGGAAGGGGATAGGTTTAGCCTCATAATGTGCTAGCAATAATGTAGTTCAAATTCACCTTTGGCGATAATCGAACCTAAGACCTGTCATTTACAAGTTAAGAAGAATATCAGTAGACCATAATGCTAAGTACGAATTGTTTATTTTTTATATAATGACATTATAGGCGTTTTAGTCATCCAAGTAAATCGAATTTGATACATTTACAATTAAAAAAAAATATTAAACTTTAATATTAATAATGCACATATATATGATCTACCTTTTGAGTTGTTATTAACTTATTAGTGATGATAGAGATGGGGGAGACCATCAGGGATTGCAATGTATGTGTCCAAAGAGAGATTTTCAGTAGATCAAAAAACACGACCCGATATTAAGTATTATAATATAAATAGATAAATACTTGAAAAAAAAATTCAACCACTTATATTTTCCACATACAAAAAATATATCGTGTCCAAGATAAAAATAAGGCATGAAGTCATCATCTTCATCCTTTTTCAAACTTGAGAAAAGCTGGAGACAAGTTGGTCCAAAAGGGATGTCAGAAAAGATAATTCGTTGTAAGCGACAGCAAAAGCCAATTTTAAGGCAAGTGCCATCAAGTCTTGATAATGTTGCTTCCTTTTCTTTCACTGAAGATGCTAAATTCTAATTCGTCATGGCTTTCATCCTAATTCCGGTTAAGTTTCTATTTTATTATTATGATGATCATATATGCTTTGGCAAATTGTCAATTACATCTTTATGAATCTCATAGATTATTGTAGACATCGAAATTTCGGTAAATAAATGTTGACCGATAAATCAAAGTGTCAACGCTCATGTATTACATAAATTTTACACGTAGCGTGTGACTAAACGAAAATTGAAATGAGTTGGAAAAGTCATCAAATAGGACTTGGCAGAAACGACTTATTTCATCTGAGATATTATATTCAAAATTAGGCCTTGGAAAATTCTATAAATACAAGCCCATTTCATTCATTTGGGAGGAACCAAAAATCATTAGGCAAAACTCTTGAAGCTCTGAAGCTCTGAAACTCCGAAGCTCTCAAGCATCCAGGTTCCCGAAGAATCAAGAAAGCGTTCTTCGTTCATCGTTCTTCCAAGATCAAGCCCGACGGCCCTTGGATCAACAATCATCCACCTTCAAGCCCAAGCCTCAACGGCCCCTTGAAGAAAGCGTTCATCGTTCATCAACTGTTCATCCTCAAGGATCAAGCCCCAACGGCCCCTTTGGATCGACAACACCAACAAATCCGCTCATCCGCTGTTCATCAAGCCCAAGCCCCGACGGCCCTTGAAGAAAGCGTTCATCGTTCATCATTGTTCTTCGAGATCAAGCCCAAAAGCCCTCGAAGATCCGTTCGTCACTGTTCTTCGAGTTCAAGCCCAAAAGCCCTCGGAAATCCGTTCATCACTGTTCTTCGAGATCAAGCCCAAAAGCCCTTGAAGATCCGTCAATCACCATTCTTCAAGATCAAGCCCAAAAGCCCTTGAAGATCCGTTCATCCTCGTTCATCCAAGATCAAGCCTCAACGGCCCTTGGATCAATCGCACATCCCACAAATCAACACCTTACGGAGATCGAATCAGAGGATCAAAATAGAGAGAGATTGTAACCCAAAATCATCATCAAATACAAATATTTGTTTGTGCGCGTTGTTCTTGTCTCTTTCGTTTCAGGAATTTTCCGTGTTCACAATTATATTTATGAGTAAATTTTATGTATTTTTGTGCCTTACAATTAACCACAATATTTTTAGAATGAGGATGTGTCTCAATATTATTAATGTTGTGTTGATGCTTTGACTTTATAGTTTTCAATGTGTACTCGATACCATTATTGGAAGTCATTGATAACCTTGATTGCATACTTAATTGTAATATTTGCTCTGAATATGTACATGTACATAAGTGTGCATGATTGAGTTGAGTTCAATTCAGTTCAGTTTATGCTTCACATCACAACTGAATCAACATTACCATCACAATTTGATATAGTTCAAGAATTAAACAAGCACAAAGGAACTAAATTTTCTTACATATATGACAGTTACCTTAAATTGAATATTGGGCTGTTTAGGAAGGGGTCTTACGAAACCAAACCAAATGATTGTAGTTTCGTTCAGGTAGTTTAAGATTACACTTTTTAGTGTGAAATTCAAATCAAACCATCCCTTTAGTTTAACAGGTTTGAATGGTTCAATCGGTTTTTACCATTATCATGTACTAACAATTGTACACATGTTATGTATGTGCTTAATAAAATTGTAAAAATAAAATTTACAAAGAATACAAAAAATGGTTGCAAAATTATTTTGCTAACGACTTCAAAAGATTAGGATGTTCATATTTTTAACGATTGACTGTTTCTAGATGATTATTTCATCACTAAAAATTTATTTTATTTGAGAAAAAAACGTGAAAGAGAAAATGAAGACAACTAATGTGGTTACCTAGCTGCGAGGGTGTGAAAAAAGAAAAGAAAACTATTTTGTGTTTAATTTACTATATTGCCCATAACTTTTATTTTATTTTATTTATTTTTTTTGTAGATTAATAGGTAGTTTAGAATTTCTTAGGTGAATTTATCTCTCCTGGGGTTTGTCTTGGGTACCAACCAGTTAGCAGGTCTCGTGCAATTTCTCCCAAAACTTTTTATCCTAACCGTTGATGCAAAGAGCAAAATCTCAACCGCACATTTCTCGTAGGTATTACAAAAGATTGATTATTGATGCTTTTGTTGGTGGCGATAGAAAAAAAAAACAAGGGAATTTTTGAAATATGTTCAATTTTATAGGTCTACTTTTGAAATAGGTCAAATTTTTAATGACTTTTAACTTTTGAAATAGGTCCAACTTTTAATTATTTGGACCATATCAAAAGACCCCAAACAACAATGGATTGCAAGTGGTAAGTGGTAGGGTGGTGGCACTTACAACTTACACAGTGAATTCTGCAGAACCAGAAACACTTGCATGTCAACCAAACTTGTACGTAAATAGAACAAAAGCAATAAAAATTCTGATAGCAACAAATCAAAGTGTCATCTGTCAGTCTTGGCCACATTGTCATATCTGCAGCAACACGACATATAAACATGCAACATCATAATTTGGTTTACAATCGTTAGTTACAAGAAAAATCAGTAGTAATTTGTGTACCAACTTAAGTTTTTTAGAGGGACGACTTGAAGCCACGCATGTATTTCAAGACATTGTTTAAAAAATCTACATACAACACAGCTCATCCGCCAAATCATTTTTAAAACGCAAAATAATGACTTTTTTTGGTACTCTTTTTCAAAGTGAATATAAAGCTAAACCAAAAAATGAAACCAGAAATTAATTTTCTAAGATTCCAAAAATCTGAAAAAAAGAAACGAACGTGGATGAACATTGCAGACTCGTAAATAAAAAAAGTGAAAGGTGCGTGGACCCCTTGCTTAGACAAACATGTTAACCTAATTACAATCAGTTTCGATTTCATCAAATGAATGAACACAAATTCTCAACACTGGAAAAAACATAGAAAAATGGTTTGTTTTATCTCATGAAATGATCAAATGGGTTTCTCATTCTTCCTGTTCATAATTTATCTTTGCTTTATATCATCTGTTATTTCCCAGGTTCAAGGTATGTGATTTTTTCTGTATTTAATTACCGATTTTTAAGAGATTTTCATGATTACAGACGCATGCGTTTTGCTAGGAATTGTTGGTTTTCAGACTGACGATATGTTTGAATTGAGTATATGCAGATTTTGTGAGCATAGATTGTGGAGGGACAAGTAACTACACTGACACAAGCACTGGACTGGCATGGATTTCTGACGTGGGACTCATGTCCCAGGGAAAATCAGTCCAGGTCGAAAACCCTAATGGAAACTTGTCGCAGTTTCAGAGACGCAGGGATTTTCCCATAGACAGCAAGAAGTACTGCTATACATTGAACACTGTGGAGAGGAGGAGGTATTTAGTCCGGGCAACATTTCAGTACGGCAGTCTCAAAAGTGAAGACACATATCCGAAATTCGAGCTTTACTTGGATGCCACGCAGTGGGCAACCGTGACTATTTTTGATGTTTCAAGAACATATGTGAATGAGATGATCATTAGGGCTTCGTCGGATTCTGTCGATGTGTGTATATGTTGCGCAACAACTGGGTTTCCGTTTATATCGACTTTGGAGCTGAGGCCTTTGAATCTTTCAATGTATGCCACGGACTATGAGGATGAGTTTTTCTTGAAAGTTGCAGCTAGGGTGAATTTTGGTGCTCCAAGCAAAGATGCTATAAGGTAGAAAACCAGATTGGATGTTGATGTTTTATTTTTTTTTAAAGGCATTAGGTAATAGAGGATTGGACGAACAGAACTGAGCACCAGAATTAGGCTGGTTCGGATAATGCATCTAGTGATTTGATCCTTGAGGGAGAATTTATTGTTTTTCGCAGGTACCCGGATGATCCATATGACAGAATTTGGGATTCTGATCTTGTGAAAAGGCAGAATTATTTGGTTGGAGTGGCACCAGGTACAGAAAGAATCAGTACATCAAGGGATGTAGACACAAGGAGTAGAGAGTACCCGCCTGTTAAAGTAATACAGACCGCGGTAGTTGGCACGAAGGGAGTGCTGAGCTACAGATTAAATCTGGATGGCTTCCCAGGAATGGGTCGAGCTTATGCTTACTTTGCAGAAATTGAGGATTTAGGCGCAAATGAGAACCGGAAATTCAAGTTGGAGCAACCTTTCTCGGCTGACTATAATAGTGCAGTGGTAAATATCGCTGAGAATGCAAATGGGGACTACAGGCTTTATGAGCCGAGCTACATGAATGTGAGTCTGGAGTTTGTTCTATCATTTGCCTTTGTTAGGACCCCTGATTCTACGCGAGGGCCGCTTCTAAATGCAATGGAGATAAGTAAATATGTTCAAATTGCTGCAAAGACCGATAGGCGAGATTGTAAGTCCATGATCTTGGTGTTGTTTATTTAAAAAAAGTTTGCATCAGATTGGAGGCGGTTTATCATTGATGAGCTGATTGCTATGCTTGGTTTTTAATTGGTAGTGGCGGTTCTGAATGTGCTTCACTTCATGGCTGCTGAAAGTCTATCAGTAGATGAAGGTGATCCTTGTGCTCCAACTCCGTGGGAATGGGTGAATTGTAGCTCCACAGCACCACCAAGAATCACAAAAATGTAAGTTCTTCATACCTTCGCAACAACTCTGCTTCATGTCGATTTCTGTTACATTGCTATTCAATACTAGGATACTTAGTTGCCAACAAATTTTACTGAATATTGCAGCAACCAACTTGAAACATGCAAAACCATCTGAAAGAAAATATACAAATCAAAAGGAAATTTGTAGACGCTAAGTGAATGGTTCAAAGTTAGAGTCATGGAATTAGTTAGCTTTGAATGTTCATCAAAAGCACCTTTTATGGTGCAGTGCTGATATACAAAAGCTGAATTCATTGACAGAATTGCTTCTGCATCAAGCATTCAAATATCAGATCTTCATCTTCACTTCTGAACATCACACCGGAAGATATCACTCACTAGTTATTTCATTCAGCACAGTTGCTTGCTTATAGGTTTGTCGATGGATGTCTATTAAAACCCCTTTTTTCACAAAACAGTGCAAGGTATTGCATCAATGGACTATTGCAATTAAAACAATGTAGGTCATGAAAATTTCGTCTTGATTGAAAACTTAAAAATTGATCAAATGTCTCTACAGATATTAAGCATTTTAAGTTTACGGAACCCTCTAACTTGTGGTATAGTGACCTATCAGGACAGAATGTGAAGGGTGAAATCCCCGTGGAGCTTAAAAACCTGCAGGAGTTGACAGAGTTGTATGTGCTATTATCCTCTAAAGATGCACGCCTTTGTATTTTTTTAATCATTACATTGAGTTTGCTTGCAATCTATCTTTCTGTGCACTTAGGTGGTTGGGTGGTAACTACCTTACCGGACAATTTCCTGACATCAGTAATCTTATCAATTTAAAGATTCTGTAAGATCTTCAAATCTTCTCCAAACTTACATATTTGAATTCGGAGAAGATATTTTTCCTTCAATGATGCATTTCTTTCATATTTTGCCAACTTGGAAGGCATCTGGAGAACAACAAATTGAGTGGTTCGCTACCTTCTTACCTGGCTAGCTTGCCAAGCTTACAAGAACTGTAAGTAGCCATTGGATTGTGAATTGGATACTTCCATGTATCATTTGGATTAGTATTGAACATTTTCCGTTGTGGGGAAATGCTGTAATCTGATTATCTGAAATCCTTATGTGGCAGGTACATACAGAACAACTCTTTCAGTGGGGAAATTCCGGCAGGACTGTTAAGGGGGAAAATCACATTTAAGTAAGTTTGCTTTTCACTGATCTATGCAATGCAACAAACATGACAATATATCGTAGCCTAGAAACTCATCGACAGATATGCTATTTCATCATGCAGATATGAATATAATATTGGACTACGTAAGAGGGAACGAAAACAGAAGCATTTCAAGTTGATAATTGGAATTTCTGTTGGAGTAGTTGCAACTGTATCATTGTTATTATTAGGGACTCTATTGATATTGCGTAATCTTCAAAGAAAGTCATCTTTTCAGAGAAGTAATGGAAAAGGTTTGTACGCAAGAATCTGTTTGCTGTGCGGTTCACAATTTCTGCAATGTAACATCTTTTCTTGTGCATCAGGTGACTCGCTGCGTGCCAGCACCAAGCCTTCAACTGGCTATTCAATTTCTCGTATGGATGAAGGCATAGCTTGCTACATTACTCTTCCTGATCTGGAAGAAGCGACTAGCAGCTTTTCAAAAAGAATTGGAAAAGGAAGCTTTGGGTCTGTATATTATGGAAAGATGAAAGATGGAAAGGAGATAGCAGTTAAAATGATGGCAGAATCATCTACCCACATGAATAAGCAATTTGTAACTGAGGTAGCACTCTTGTCACGTATTCATCATCGGAACTTGGTTCCTCTAACTGGATATTGCGAAGAAGAACATCAATGCATTCTGGTTTACGAGTATATGCACAATGGAACCTTACGCGATCACATACACGGTCTACACTCTCATAAAAAAGTTGTTCTTTGAGTTTATGTTCTTAGTTCTACCAATTTCATCCAAATCCATGACATAATTTGGTGACAACAGGTTCTACCACCCAGAAGCACTTAGACTGGCAAACTCGCCTTCGCATTGCAGAAGATGCAGCTAAAGGTATAAGAGGGAACTTCTGATACTAATGTATGCATACTTCATTTTTCAAGTGCATGCTATTGACACTAATATGTATAGGTCTCGAGTATTTACACACTGGTTGCAACCCTAGTATCATCCACCGGGACGTGAAAACAAGCAACATTCTCTTAGACATAAACATGAGAGCAAAAGTGTCGGATTTCGGATTGTCTAGGCAAGCAGAAGAGGATGTAACCCATCTATCAAGCGTGGCTCGGGGAACAGTAGGCTACCTTGATCCTGAGTAAGCCCATGACTCGTATACGAAAAATTAATTATGTTCACAATCTCTCCTGTATGCACTTAATCAGCCATGTTAATCGTCCGATGCAGGTATTATGCTAGTCAGCAATTAACTGAGAAAAGTGATGTGTATAGTTTTGGGGTTGTTCTTTTGGAGCTGATTTCAGGAAAAAAGCCAGTTTCAACAGAAGACTTTGGTTCTGAGTTGAACATTGTTCACTGGGTATGCTTTCTGATTCACTTAAAAAACATGTCTGAAAAATGTATATGGAAAGTTTTAGCAGTACCCCTTGAACTTAGTACCTTCTTCTGGTTTACTCCTCTCGACTTTGAATTTCGTTTTGAGACTCCATAATCTATTAAAATGGGAGGTGGATTGTCTGCCCTCCCATTTCCATACTCTTTCCATCCCCTCCTGTTTTGTGTGATCACGGTTAAGCCAGGTTAATATTTTATATTCCTGTTACTTTTTGTTTTATTATTTTTATAAAAAAATCAATATAAAATGTTGATGTGGCTTAACCGTGACCACACAAACAAGAAGGGATGGGAAGAGTATGGAAATGTGAAACAATCCACCTCCATTAAAATGTGCCAATACTCTCAAACTGTCAAGTTTTCCGTCCATTTAAAGGCTATTTTTCGTCAATCCATTTGAAGAAAACTAACGGAAAATGTGATAAATTTGACATTTGGGAGCAAAATGGTGCGTTTGAAAGATTAGGGAACTCATAACCAAACTGAAAGCCCAGGGGGCAAATTGAAAGCAGGTTTATAAATTCAAGGGCTTTGCTAATTTTTCTGGAATAAAAATTCAATGACTGGTTGATATGCGCGGGATTTTCTAGTATACTCTAGTGTATATGATAAACCAACATCCATGTCCGGTTGATTCTTGACATTTGCATGTTTGGCTCCACATCCAGTGCGTCATTCATCCCGTGTATATCATACACCGGAACATAGTAGAATTTTCGTTTTATACACACCATATAATCACTCAAAATTGTTGTTTTGCAGGCAAGATCCTTGATTCTTAAAGGAGATGTTGAAAGCATCATAGATCCTATCCTAGCAGGAAGTGTGAAAGTTGAGTCCATGTGGAGAATTGCTGAAGTAGCAATCCAGTGTGTTGAGCAACATGGTGTTTCGAGGCCAAGAATGCAGGAGATAATCGTAGCCGTTCAAGATGCTATGAAGATTGAAAAGGGCAGTGAATCCAACCAGAAAATATCACCCAGCAGTAGCAGTTCAAAAGCACAACCCTCCAGGAAAACTTTGCTAACAAGTTTTCTGGAAATTGAGGGCCCTGATTTGTCCAAGGATTGTTTAGTCCCATCAGCCAGATGAGATGATGATATATGAACGCTCTTTCTTTTGACATTTCACCACTTTAACACCAACCAACATTACTTTTCTTTCTCATTTGAAAATTGTAATTATTGGTTTTACACGATATATATGAAGTGGCGAATCAAGGATTAGAAATTTGGATCGTTTCAATATTAAATGTACAAGTTTTTTATAAAAACAAGCGCGAAGAGCATAAAAAAAATTTCAATTTATATTGTGAGAATTTTTTGAGTATTGTTCACGCAATCTTTCAAGATATGTCTAGTAGGTACAAAGTGACCCGTACAAATGATTCGAAATGTCCATAGAAGACCTTCACATGTATATTTTCTAAACTCCGGTCCTGGGACCACCCAATGTGCATCCACCTCTATGTATACACATAGAGAAGTAATTTTTATTACAAATAGTTTGACATGATATGTTGCCGCACATGTCGGTTATGTTTATTGAAGTGGATGGACGTGCCTCTGGTGCGAAATTGCACATCGTGAAAAGTATATTAAGCCGTATTAACCTTAGTTTGTAAAATGGTTTTAGTAAGAACTCTTGTTATGCGTACAAGAGTATTTACTACAATCAATCACTCATGTTAACTGGTCTAGCAATTGGTTTACTAAATAGTTCGGCATGTTATTTTTTGTGCCTGGACTGCACACTATCTCATAAACCCTTTGCATCATGGTTAATTTCCGTTTGAATTTGTATTGACATGACAACTTCTTAATTATTTGCTTTACATGCGTGACCCGTGACAACCTATTAAACTGATATTTCTCTTAAAAAATTTATATTAACAAATTGTCGATGCAAGTGAAGTGTTATAACGTCTGAACGGTCTATAGTCGTCCATGGTGCGTGCAAAAGATGCTAAAACGTAACCGTGTGGAAAACGACATGCACTTAGACAAAGCATGGATAGAAATGTATGATGCATATATTCCATATATTCGTCGGGGACGGTGTGGGTTATCTCGCCAAATCCTACGCAAATTATGTCGGCTCGCTCAGTGTTGTCACCACTTGCCCCCCAAGTGTCCTTCTAAAGGGATGTTCCACTTGGATTTTCCGCAACTTGTTTTATAGGAAAACTAATGAAAATAACTTAAAATTTTTGAATTTTAACAATAAAGATAAAATAAAGGGTAAAGTAAATAATACCATGATTGACTTTTTAGTATAAAAATATGGTTTTTCGTTAAAGTGAACAGTACTATGAGTTTTTCGTTAAAGTTCACTTGTTTTATTTGTTACCTTCTCTTTTTGTTTCTGTTAAATGTCTTATTTTTCTTTGTGAAAATGGTTTGACTAATTTAGCAGAAAATGGAGAAGGAGCCCTATAAATTAAAGACCATCTGTCTTAATATTTTTTTTTTTTGAATAAGCGATATTATCTACACTAAAAGGAAAGATGTAGATTTAGTCTCACAATGAACTAACAATAATTTGATTCAAATTTGTTTTTAACGAGAATAATTTGCTTAAAAAGGATCTATTCACCACAATAGAGGAGAACCAATGGATTTTTTTATAGAAACTCGAAACATGTGCTAATTTTATGGCCCAATATTAGGTTTAGTTTAATTCTTAATTATATTTTTAATTAGGTCATTAGTAGAGAATTTGTAAGATCTCACATCGCCTAGGGAAGTGATCCTTATATGTATATTTTCATCCCTACCTGGCACAAGGCCTTTGGGGAGGTCACTGGCTTTAGATTCTATCAGAACTCTGAAGTTAAGCGAGTAGTGCACGAGAGCACTCCCATGATGAGTGACCCACTGGGAAGTTCTCGTCTGAGTTCCCAGAAACAAAACCGTGAGGGCGTAGTCGGAGCCTAAAGCGGACAATATCGTGCTATTGTGGTGGAACAGGCCCGGGATGTGGTGGACCCAGGCCAGGATGTGACAAATGGTATCAGAGCCAATCCCTGCCCAGAAGTGTGCTGACGAGGACGTCGGGCCCCTAAGGGGTTGGATTGTAAGATCCCACATCGCTCAGGGGAGTGATCCGTATATGTATATTCTCATCCCTACCTAGCACGAGGCCTTTTGGGAGCTCACTGACTTCGGATTCCTTCGGAACTCCGAAATTAAGTGAGTAGTGCACGAAAGCACTCCCATGATAGGTGACCCATTGGGAAGTTCTTGTGTGAGTTCCCAGCAACAAAACCGTGAAGACGTAGTCGTGGCCCAAAGCGGACAATATCGTGCTACAATGGTGGAACGGGCTGGGTAACATCCCACATCGCCCCAGGGGAGTGATCCTTAAATGTATATTCTCATCTCTACCTAGCACGAGGCCTTTTGGGAGCTCACTGGCTTCGGATTCCGTAAGAACTCCGAAGTTAAGCGAGAAGGAGGCCAGAGCACTCCCAGGATGGGTGACCCACTGGAAAGTTGCTCGTGAGTTCCCAAAAACAAAACCTTGAGGAAATGGTAAGCCCAAAACGGACAATATCGTGCGACGATGGTGGAACGGGCCCGAGATGTGACGACCTGGGCTGGGATGTGACAGAATTCATGCTAAGTCACACGATGACTTTGCTATAAAAAAAATATATTAAAATTACTGTATTCGAACTTAAAATTTTTAACTTACACTTATATGTAAAAAAAATATTATTAAGTGATAAATCAATACAATTAAACAAATGTCAAATCATCATAGGAAGGCCGCAAGAATAATTAGGTATAATTAACATAAACCAAAATATTAAAAATAAAAATTCCACAAGAATAAGATAGGATTCGGCCCCCTTTGTTTTTAGGTTTTAATGGATAGTGGACCCCAATCCTTGAATTAGAAAGTAGTTGATTAAGTTTCAAGGGACCTATTTGTCTCTCCACCACAATAATATTTTCCATAATGCAAAGTTTTATATTGCTTTCCATATGGGTTTCTCCACCTGTTAAGCGTCCAAATGTGGGCCCTTTCATCAGATGATTGCAGATGAACAATTCTTAGAACAAGTCCACCGTTGGACCTTGCTCGGGGTACATGCGAGAGGAAAGAGCCCGAGGGCCGGTGGGTTCAGCTCCAGCGTTGGGCAGCCCGAGTGAGGGTGGGAGCCCGAGGGCCAGGCCCGTGAGGGATTGACAGCCTTTCAGCCCGAGGGGTGTGACGTCAGGCTGACGCCATGGTGTCGTCGTGTAATGGAGTATAACTAGCATCGATTTTTGGCACGGGGACGACAACTGTGCTGTTAATGCCGATAATTTTGATTTCGTGCAGCGTGGGAAGACGGAGGAGGGGACTGGGGAGGACCTGCCCGAGGAGCTGGATTTCAAGTCGGGCCTGATCCCGCGGTCGAGACAGATCCTGAAATCGGGTCAGATGAGGTTCGGGTTGCTGAGCCGCGACGGCGACGACAACGACGACGACCCGTTTCTGGAAGAGGACGTGCCGCACAAGTACAAGAGGGTGAACTTCAACGCATTGATGCTGCTTCAGTGGGTAAGCTTGGTTTTTATTATTGGGGCAGTGGTTTGCACGCTGACGATTCCAGTTCTGAGGGAGAAAAGCTTGTGGAAATTGAAATTATGGAAGTGGGAGGTCTTGATTTTGGTTCTGATATACGGGAGATTGGTTTCGGGTTGGGGGATTATGATCATAGTGTTTTTTGCAGGGGTTGGGGGATTAGGATCATAGTGTTCTTTATTAATAATATTTTATTGCCTATTGCCAAGGCTATTCAAGTGCAAAGGTGAAGATGCAAAAGGCAGTTACTGTTCACATGGTGGATTGAATAGTGGATTGCCTGGGGGGAGGGCTCTAAGGGTGGAGTTGCTCTCATACACAGAAATAAAAACCCACAATTTTGAACAAAAATATAATAAAAACCCACAACCAAAAACACACCTACATATGCATTGAGTAAGTTGCCGTTTAACCTCCTCATTATTATCTTAGTTGAAATTGATGATTTGGACAATTATTATTATTCTTTTTTTTAAATTACCTCATTGAATTTTTTGAAATTAGCTAATCAATCCCTCACCAGCATATTCTATGAAATTTCATTCATTTTGCGGTCAAATACTAGCACATGACCAACATCTGATTCACTTAGGGTATGCCTTGATGATAAAATGGGTGAAATTTCGTCAAAATTGACAATGAGGGGTTAGTGTTGATTTTAAATAGTTTAAGGGGTTAATTTACTAGAAAATAGTTTATGAGGTCAATTTCAAATGGAGTAACAGAGAATCAAATGGCAAGGTTCCCATATACATTTGCAAAAAAAAAAAAAAGCTCTTTAGCCAAAATTGTCCATGAGATTTGCATAACTCTTCACTTTGGTCCCTGAGATTTGAAATCAATAGAAGTGGTTCCTAAGTTTGTCCACCATCAATCATTTTGGTTATTCCGTGAAATTTTTTGTTAAATAGCGACCAAAATGACAAAAATACCCTCAACTTAATAAACATTGGGCCAAAATGATTTAACGAAAATTGAGGGTATTTTTGTCATTTTATCTTTATTTCATGGAGATTTTTCAGGGGATGACCAAAATGATTGATGGTGGACAAACTCAGGGACCACTTCTATTGATTTCAAATCTCAGGGACCAAAGTGAAAAGTTATCCAAATTTCAATGATCATTTTTGCTAAAAAGCCGAAATAATATTTTATACCAAATTCTTCTAAAGTTTGGAAAAGAGAATTTAAACTTTGATGCATAAAGGAGCGCACATTATTTTAATCAACGTAGAATATCTCTAAAGGAGATAGCAAAAAGTTTCTATAGCCATTTGACACTTTTGTGCTACTTTTGTCACTTCAAATCACTCCCCAACTAACTCTTTAAATTTTTTCACACTTTAAAATATTGATATCTTAACTTTATTATATCTCATTGGCCCAAATTTTTTTTCTAAAACTCTTTACTAAAAAATATTTTTGAATAAAATATATTGTGAAACCCAATTTGTTAACTTGAAGAAGTACCAACTGACTTAGTAGTTGCCAATTCTCTAGTTTGCTAATTGGGTTCCACCTCAGTTGAAGAGCGTATTTTCTACGTGGCTAACAAATTTAACTTTGTTACCCAAATGCTACCTCATTAAAGATGCTATTAGTTAAGCCCACTTCTACCAAATATGAACAAAAACAACACTCGAATTATATACGATTGGCTAGTCTAGCGGTACCTAATACTCATCATCTATTTAGTAGGAACAAAATCAAATTGACTCACATGAATGTGAATATAATATATATTTATATCCTACGTCAAGCTTGTATAACAAGATTCATTCATAAAATAACCCAAAACCAGAAAATAATCATCCCAAAACATAATAATATTCGTAAATACCATTGATTAAAAAAATTAGAAAGAAGCTGAGAGAAGGCACCTTGGCAATATAAAAAAAGAGAAGCAAATATACATAAAGGAAAAGATTATGATAATTAAGAAGTAGGAACACAAATTAAATGAGGAGGCAAAAGACGCAGTTTATCCTGAATACGTATGCCGTTCTGACCGTATAAAGCAAGCGAAGTCCGAAAAAAGTCGGTCTCAGGTCTCAAGCAGAGCCGCCCCTATTGAGAAAAAGATAAAGAGAAAATAGCCTGGGGATATAAACCTTTGTGTCCCTATCACTCTCTGCCTTTAGTTTGTTTGTTTGTTTTTGGTGCTTGCTGGGTATTATTTAATCTCCCTGCAGAAAGAAGAAAAAAACCCAACAAAAAATAGTGAACTTGTGGGTGATCTTTTGACTTGGTAGTCTCTGATAAGAGAGGGGAGTTCTTGCTCTCTGTTCTTTGTTAGAGAAAGAGAGGAGAGAGAGAGATGGAGATGATTTATTACCAGCCTTCTTACCAGGAGTCCTTGAGTGCTTTAGAGGCAGATATACAGCATGCAAATTCTCTGTAAGTTGCTTTATTCCTCTGGAAATTCTTTGTTTTTGTTTCAATTTCTCTGTTTTCCTATAGTGGTTGTGAATATCCTTTTTTTTTCCCAAGTGGGTAGTTTACTTTTACGTTTAACTGCAAAAAGCTGTATTTAGGTCATCTGATCATCACAACCCACATCATAATTTTTCAATTTAGGCAAGAAAATGCAAAACCCTTTGTCAAAATTGCCAATTTGGGATTTTTCTGGGGAGCAAGTTTGTTTTTTTTTTTTTTTTTTGGGGGTTTTGATTTTATCATGGTTGGTTATTAGATTGAAATGTAAAGTTTACAACTTTTGACCTATTACTAATTCTGATTTTGATTTGGGATTTTTCTGGGGAGAAAAGTTGTGATATTCTTCTTGGGTTTTGACTTGATCATGTTAGAGTCATCAGATAAAATTGTGAAGTTTGTAACTTTTGACATGTTACTAGTTCTGATTTTGATTTGGTCGTGTGCAGAGCTGCTGCAATTCCGAGAGGCAAAGGCGGTGCCCGGTTTCAGATGAAATTGGTTTACAATCACTTGGCTCCCCTCTTTCTGTTTTTGTTGCAATGGTTTGATTGCTCAATCACTTGCCTGCTCCCAAGATACCTAAATTTCTTCCACATACTTGTCTACAAGGTTTGGTTCTTTTCTTCCTCTCTAGTCTATTCGTTGTTAATCGATGCGGAAAAGGAATTTACTTTTGTTGCTCCACCTAATTCGGGCATGCCGGTCCTATTTTGATACAGGTATACACAGATGGCAGGCCTAGCATTTCAACTCATGGACGGAAGGCTTCTATAAGGGACTTCTATTGTATGTAGAATTTCCTACTTTATGATCATTGGATGTCGTTTGGTTGTGATTTGCTCGATTAGGTTTCTAACTTAGTTTGCTTTGTTGAAAACCGAATTTCAGCCGTTATCTTACCGACTCTTCAGCGGCTGCACGGGGATTTGGGGGAGTTAGACGATTCTAAGGATGGAGATCCTAGGGTTCCCAGCATGGAAAGCTCTGGAAAGAAGATGATTAAGGGAGATGGTAGCCTTGTCAATGCTGAGGGGGAGAGAGAAGAGGAGTGTGGGATATGTTTAGAGCCTTGCACCAAAGTGGTCTTGCCTAATTGCTGTCACGCAATGTGCATCAAATGCTACCGAAATTGGTAAGTACAAGCCTTCGCTATATCCCTTATCCGTATCCATGTCTGCTTGTTTCTCTAGACAGTCATTTATTCTTTGCACTTGCAATGCTCTGGTTTAATTTCAGGAGTAGAAAGTCGGAGTCTTGCCCATTTTGCCGTGGTAATATAAAGAGAGTTAAGTCTCAAGACTTATGGGTGCTCACTTGCAACGAAGATGTGGTTGACACCGAAACGGTTTCAAAAGAGGACTTGTTGCGTTTCTACCTCTATATCAACAGCCTGCCGAAAGATTACCCGGATGCCCTCTTCTTGGTGTACTACGAGTATTCTAATTTGTTTTAAGAGAGCGAAGAATGGTGTAGAGATAGAAAAGGCCCTCCTGTCAAATGTAAATACAACCCGGTAAGGAACTTCTGTTCGATTTTTACACAAAACAACGGTTTCAAATGTTATGCATATCGAAAATTTACAAGTCGTTGTAATACTGCTTCATTTACTGATGTCAAAATTTTCATCTTGAGAATCAAGTTCTGTTGTAAGTTAGATCTCCTGAACTATTACTCCAGTTAAAATTGACGTCTCATTTTTTTTTTGTTTGGCAAATTAATTTTTGAAGTAATTGAAATCAGCCAATTAACTTTTTTTCACGGTCAGAGATGAGATTTCATCCACATTGCCTTCAAATATTGTCATGTGACCAATACGTGATTCACTCTTGAAGATTAAGTCATGCTAGTATTTGATGGCAAATTGGATAAAATTTCATTGAATCTTATGGCAAGGGGTTAACTGGCTGATTTTAAATAGTTTAGAGTGTTAATTTTCTAAAAGAAAGTTTAGGGTGTCAATTTCAATTGAGGTAATAATCTGAGGTTTGACTCTGAATATAACGGTCAAAGCATTATTCTTTGTAGACATTTATGTCTATCGATGACCAACTTTCGAAAAAACTCGACGACTCTAGGCCTTGTAATTATGTAGAGCATTAATGTGATTGGACGTAAAATAAGTCAAGGGTAAACAATTCATTATCGTCTCATATTGGGCATGTCTTTAAGGATGACTCGAAGCCCCCGTGGGGGTTAGTGCGTGGATGGACTGCGGAAGCAGATAATGTGCTCTGGCAGGCTGTACTTGAGATGAAATCAGACTATGTGCTGTGGTCTCTTTCTTCCATCTAACCGTCAATTTAACATGTAACGCTTTCTCTAAAGAAAACTTGATCTTCCATACATAGTGAGGGATAAGAAATTGATGACAGAGCTATTGATTAGCATCCAAACAAGTGAAAAGTAGACTCTGCCTGCGTAAAAACGTAACGGTTATCTTGATAGTTCGACAAAAAAATTGAGAATGTAACTCGTTATTCATAAGTTGTTTTTGTTAATTTTAAAATGACATATTACATATCTTATGTTAAATGTATTGGTAACGTTAGGTTATGATCATGGTAAATTGGTAAAAATGAAAATTGACCTCGAAAGCCTAGTAGTAGTTTAGTAATGAATCAAGATCCTCTCCAAATCACTTTATTTCGAGCAATCGGATTTGAAAATTCGGGTCGTTCAAAGAAAGAGTGATCCAAGCAGTTTAAAGATGAGGTGAGCTAATAAAATGAACTAATGAGGACCGTGAGGTTTAAATTAAACGGTCCAAATTTTTGAATCTTGCAACTTTGGACACAGAGATTCGTAGAGATCTCGACTGGTTTAGTTTAGTAGTTTGGTAGAAGTTTAGTAGTTTGGTAGAAGTTTAGTTTAAACGTGTAGAGTAACGGTGGCCATTGACTGCACTATAACGGAAAGATCAAAACACAAAATAAAATAAATAAAAAGAAAAAGAAAAATAAAATTGGTGGGAGAAACCAGAGAAGGGGGTAACGTGGGAAAATTACAGTCAGCTCCGCAGTATGCAGGATCAGAGAGACACCGCCCGCGGTGGTCCTTATTCATCGTATCCAACCTTTTGAACTGTTACCGGATTCCACAGGTCAAATTTCTAGGGTTTTGGTCTCAGTCGGTGACAATTTTGGAGCTCTCTGATTGATTTCTAGGGATTACGGGGATTGAATAATCCGGTTCGGTTGGGTTGCCGATCCGAGCCTTGTGGCTGAGGAGGGAGGGATTGGTTTATGCGCGCCATTCCGATGTCTGAGAAACCTGGCTTGAAGCAGGTTCTGGAGGACTCGGCAGCTGAGGCGGAGGGAGATCAAGCGATTCGGGGCAGTCCAGTTCCGAATGGTTTGGTCAAGGATTCGAATGTGATTCGAAACGACGTCGCCGAGCCGGTGAATCAGGTAAGCGGAGAATTCTGGAATTGCAATTTGCGAAACGGTGCCGTTTCAATTCGATCGGGGGTGCATAATAGCTATGGTATCGGTTTTAATTGCAGGAATTAGGGTCGGAGTCGCCGGCGGCGGACGGAGTCGAAGACGGCGATGACAGGGTTCCGGGAGATAAAGGCAAAGTGACGGAGGATTCGGGGAAAGAGGAGTTCGTCGATTGCTCGGAGGATTACGCCATGGATGAGGTGGATCGCCTGCGGCTTTTGCTGGAGACTACTGTTAGCGAGAAGGAAAGTTTAGCGCGCCAATTCGAGGTTGGTATTTGTTTTATTCAATCGAACAGACTGATGCTTTTCGAGGCATTTTCGTGTTTTTGGTATTGATTGTTGGTTGTTGTTGTTGTTTTTTAAAATGTAGGAAGAAAGAGAGGCTTTTGGTAGAGAATTAGCAAGTCTTCGGTTTCAGCTCAATGCTTTCACTGATCCACAGCCATCGATTGGCGAAAGCGGTAATTTTGTTAATACCCGATGGACTGAGTTGATAAATGAATGTTCTGGACTTGTTAAGACGGCTTTGGAAAAACGGTTGCAGACTGAGGCCGCAGTGAGAGAGCTTGAAGGAGTTGTGTTTAAGAAGGATCAAGAGATTGAGGAACTCAATGCCAAGGTCAATGAGTTTTCGGTATTGAATGATGTGGTATCAATTTTTTTGAATTCTGCTCAGAGGTTTGTGGAAGTGTCATCTGAGGCTCAGATTGAGAAGGATACACATGTTGAATTTGTGACTAACAGGATGTTGGCTTCAATTAAGGGTGTTGTTGATCAACAAGAAATGGTGGATGGTTCTATAGGTGGAAAATTAGCACATGTTGAGCAATGCACTTCGATCTTAATTCAAAAGTTGACCGGGATGCTTTCTGAAATTGAGCAACTTAGACAGTGTTTACCGGAGGCCAGGTCAGATCTTGACTCGCATGAATTAGGGGGGATCTTCGCTGCTGCCCGTGATGAGTTATTTGAGCACAAAAGAAAGGAAGCAGAGTTTGTCGAAAGATTGAGCCATCTAGAAGATGAAAATAGGAAATTGATTGAAGAACTTGAAAATCAAAAAGGAATAGTTGAGATGGTAAATGCGGCTCTAGGACAAACAAAAATGGAACTAGAGCAGGAGAAGCATAGGTGCGCTAATACCAGAGAGAAGCTTACTATGGCCGTGACAAAAGGGAAGGCATTGGTACAGCAACGGGACTTGTTGAAGCAGTCCATTGCTGAAAAAACAAGTCAGCTTGAGAAGTGTTTGATTGAATTGCAAGAGAAGTCAAGTGCACTTGAAGCTGCTGAGTTAACCAAGGAGGAATTGATTAGAAGTGAAAATTCGATTGCATCCTTACAAGAAATAGTATCCCAGAAGAATGCAATCATTGAAAGTTTGGAGGAGGTTATGTCTCAGACCGGTGTACCTGAAGAACTTCAGTCTATGGATATTCTAGAGAGGCTTCGGTGGCTTTCGGATGAAAATGATAAACTCAAGGGCATTTCCCTTGAATTCCAAAACTTGAGGGATGCTATGCATGCAATTGATCTACCAGAAGTTATTTCATCTTCTGACTTAGAGTATCAAGTGAATTGGCTTAGGGAATCGTTTTCTCAGGCCGAAGAGGAAGTTCTTATGTTGCGCAATGAAATTACTGCAACTAAGGAAGTGGCACGTAAAAATATAGACCACTTAACTGATTCACTTTCAGCTGAGTTGCAGGCAAAGGAATATCTCCAAGCAGAGCTGGACAATCTGACATCCGAATACCAAGAGATTGTCAAGAAAGAGCAACAGGTGTCTTTGGAGAAGGCTGATATGGCCAAAGAGGAAGTACTTATGTTGCGCGATGAAATTACTGCAAATAAAGAAGTGGCGCGTAAAAATATTGAAGACTTAACTGCTGCACTTTCAGCCGAGTTGCAGTCAAAGGAATATCTCCAAGCAGAGCTGGACAATCTGACATCTGAATACCAAGAGATTGTCAAGAAAGAGCAACAGGTGTCTTTGGAGAAGGCTGGTAGGGCCAAAGAGGAAGTACTTGTGTTGCGTGATGAAATTACTGCAACTAAAGAAGTGGCGCGTAAAAATATTGAAGACTTAACTGCTTCACTTTCAGCTGAGTTGCAGTCAAAGGAATATCTCCAAGCAGAGCTGGACAATCTGACATCTGAATACCAAGAGATTGTCAAGAAAGAGCAACAGGTGTCTTCAGAGAAGGCCAATATGGTCAGAATGTTACTCAATGTGTCGGGAGTTGTAGTGGACAATGAAGAGGTCTATGAGCCTTCCTCGGACACTGCCTTGCTCATTGACAGATGCATTGGGAAGATAAAAGAACAGAGTAGTTCCTCACTTGATTCTGCAAAGGTTGATGCTGAATTGTTTGAAACAATTCAAACCCACCTGTATGTAAGAGATCAGAAATTGATGCTTTGTGAGACTTTACTAGAAGAGGAGACTCTGGTGAGGTCAGAGGTGAGTAATCTATCGAATGAGTTGCGGGATGTATCTCAAATACTTGTAGCGTTGAAAGAGGAAAAGGGGACCCTGCAGAGAGATTTTGAACGATCAGAGGAGAAAAATACTGTGCTAAGGGAGAAGTTATCCATGGCAGTCAAGAAAGGTAAGGGACTGGTTCAAGACCGGGAAAACTTGAAACATCGTTTGGATGAAAAGAAATCGGAAATTGATAAGTTACAGCTTGAGTTACAGCAGGAACAATTGGCACTTGCTGAATGCAGGGACAAGATAAGTAGTTTGTCTGCTGATGCAGATCGCATCCCAAAGTTAGATGCTGATCTAGTTACAATGAAGGAACAACGGGATCAACTCGAACAGTTCTTATTGGAGAGTAATAACATGTTGCAGAGAGTAATCGAATCTCTTGATGGCATTGATCTTCCTGTTGATCCAGTTTTTGAAGAGCCTGTGGGGAAGGTGAAGTTCATTGCAGGATACATAAATGAGTGTCAGGATGCGAAGGAAAAAGCAGAGCAAGAATTGGGAAAAGTAAAAGAGGATGTCAATGATCTGGCTGGTAAGTTAGCAGAAGCTCACTCAACTATAAAGTCGCTGGAAAATGAGTTGTCAGTTGCAGAGAATGATATTTCTCAACATGTTGAACAAAAGAGGGAAATGGAAGTGGGTAAGACCAAAGTTGAAAAAGAGTTCGAGAAAGCAATTGAGGAAGCTAAGTCTCAAGCTATCAAGTACAGTGAGGTTTGTGCGTCAAAAAAGTCACTGGAAGAGGCGTTATCACTCGTAGAAAATAATATATCTGTGCTTGTCAGTGAAAAAGAAGGAGCTTTAGCCGGTAGAGCTGCTGCAGAGACAGAGCTAGAGAAAGTAAAAGAGGAAGTTGATATTCAGACTGGCAAACTAACAGAGGCGTATAAGACCATAAAGTTACTCGAAGATTCCCTATCGCAGGTACAGGACAATGTTTCTTTACTCATTGAACAAAACAATGAAGTTCAAATTGGTAGGACCAATTTAGAGGGTGATCTAAAGAAACTGCAAGACGAAGCTCGATTCCACGATAACAAGGTAGCAGATGCCCAGGCAACCATAAAATCACTGGAAGATGCATTGCTGAAGGCTGAGAATGATATTTCTGTACTTGAAGGTGAAAAGAAAAATGCTGAAGAAGAAATATTAACTCTTAATTCCAAGTTAAATACATGCAACGAAGAGTTGTCTGGAACTAATAGCAGCACAGAAAGCAGGTCCATAGAGCAAAGTTGTCACCTACATAATCTTCACCTGTTACTGAAGGATGAAACTCTGTTGTCCACTGTGAAAAGATGTTTTGAGAAGAAATTTGAGGGCCTGAAAGATATGGAACTCATTCTAAAAAATATAAAGGACCGGTGTGTTTCCATGAATTTAGAAGAGCTGCAAAGATACCAAGTGTTGGAGGTATATATGCTTTTCTGTGGAGAAAGTTTTGTTCCGTACGGTTCACTTTATTTTTTCTTTTGTGCATGCCATGCAGATGCTGGTGGATCAGAATCCATTTTGCATTTTGAGCTTTCCTTTTTCTTCTTTTTATATTCTCTTTTTGTTGTCAATTTCTTACTTCTTCCCGGGAAGAATATGTTTGGCTCTGATAAAACCAAACTCCTTTATAATTATAATGTCGCTGTGATGTGTTCCCAATGACTCAATATTTTTTATCTTTGTTTTAATGAGCTCCTTTTATTACTTATTCCAGGAAGATTCATATGCAACAAAGTCTTTCTCAGATGGCCTTGACAATATTTACAGTGTTGAAAAGGATAATGGTGAGGCCAGTGTTTCCGATGCTGATATGTCCTCATATTTGAAGAAGACTGCAGAAAAGTTTCAGTTGCGAGACAATATTCTTGCCGAAAATGTTGAACGCTTCTCTTCTTCTGTAGATGAGTTTATTGCAAATCTGTTGAGAAATCTACAGGCAATAAGGGATGAAGTAATCACTATGTCCGAGAACATGGAGTCTGTCAAGGAAAAAGCAACTAATCTGGAAATAAGTAAACAGGAACAGGAGGATACAATAGCCAGTTTAGAAAATGATCTTAACTCTCTACTCTCTTCTTGTACTGATGCTACTGGAGAACTTCAGTTTCAAGTCAAGAACAATTTACTTGAACTGAGCTCTGTTCCTGAGCTTGAAGAATTGAAACATTATCTGTTCCCAGAAACAGGAGCAATTGGTGGAGAGACCACAGAAACCAATGAACAAGGTCTATACGGCAGCAAATATGGGAAAACTGCAGAAATGTTGTCCATTTCTATTAGAAAAGTTAAAGCTTTGATTAAACAGTTTGAGAGCGCAAGTAAAGTGGCAGCCTCTACAATTGAAGATTTGCAGAGTAAACTGACAGAAGCGAGGACGACTGTTGAGAAAGCCGTTGAAGAAAGGGATCTTGGACAAAATAGGATTTCCAAGTTGGATACTGATGTAGAAGCATTACAGAATTCATGCAGTAAGCTGGCACTTAGACTAGAGGATTATCAATCCAAAGAGGATAAGTTTAACGAAAAAGAGGCAGAAGTTTTATCACTGCGCAATGCTTTGTCAATGAAGGAACAAGGTGAATATCTTCTCTTTTCTTTCTTATTCTCTTTTTGATGTTGCTGAACATATTTATTTTGATGTTGTAATGACTGTAAGTGCTCTAATGACTTACTTATTCATGTTGCTTGTTTCAGAGGCGGAAGACTCACTCCTGTCAGCATCTGAAATCAAAATCCTCTTTGACAAGATCAGCGGGATTGAAATCCCTATGCCAGAGTCACATGGAGGAGACTCGCAGCCCCACATTTCATCTCATGTGAATAAACTATTTTACGTTATTGATAGTATTAGTGACCTTCAGCATCAGATAAACTTATTGTCTTATGAAAAAGACGAGTTGCAGTCAACTCTTGGGACTAGGAATCTTGAAATTGAACAATTGAAGGAGGAGGTTGAAAGTTATGATAGAGATAGACAAGGTAGAGAGAAGATGAAAAATGAACTGTCTCTGCTCATATATAGTTTGGAAAAAATTATAGATATGTCAGGAGGTAATGATTTAGTAGGAGACCAGAAATCTTCTGGTGTGACGGGACTTCTATCAGTGTTGGAGAAGCAGGTTAGGGCTTTACAACTGGAATCTGAAAGTTCAAAATCAAAAGCCCAGGAACTTGGTACTAAGTTGGGAGAGAGCCAAAAGATTGTGGAGGAATTATCGACTGTGGTTAATTCACTTCAAGGAAGGGCTGCTCAGTCAGAGATTGTCCAGGACAGGAGCATCTTTGAAGCACCTTCGTTGCCTACCGGTTCAGAGATATCTGAAATTGAAGATGGGGTAAATGTTCATTTATATGATTCCATTATAATTCCATTCTCTGCGTCGTTACCATTTGATTCCTTTTGAACATGTTGACATATGCTATAAAAATTCCAATTAAGTTGAGGTGTTTTACGGTGCAAAAATTAGTAGGTGTGCCTATTGTTAGTTGCATGCCGAACAATATCAGTTGTGGTTTTTTGTACGGAGACCTGTAAGAGTTGAAGTTTAATCAAATTTTTCAGGGATCACACGGAAAGAACGGGATATCTCCTGTCCAATCAGCAGCTCATGTGCGAACTATGCGAAAGGGTTCAACTGACCATCTGGCAATTGAAATTGGATCTGAATCCACCCGGTTACTCAACAGTGAAGAAACTGATGAGGACAAAGGTGTGCACTTTATGATTTGTCTATAGTTCCAAACACCTTTAAGGCCTGGTAAAACTTATTTCCTTCTGTTTTTATTTTCTTGTCCTTTTCCAGGTCATGTGTTCAAGTCTCTCAATGCATCTGGTCTCATTCCAAGACAGGGAAAGTTGGTTGCAGATCGAATAGATGGAATTTGGTAAACTCTCGAGATTAACCTTGTTATATAGAGAAGGGGGTCGCGGTGGAAAACATCAAAATCCTTTCTTCTTTTCACCTTCTTTTTTCTGAAACCTTATTACACGAAAACCTTAGTAGCTGCCTAACATCTAACACACAGCATATTTAGCCGTTGTTTTGATCAATGCAGTCTGCCACATTTCCTATGTTTCACTTGATTCTTATTTGTTTTCTAATCTATATACGCAGGGTATCTGGCGGGCGGGTTTTGATGAGTCGCCCGAGGGCAAGGCTCGGACTTATCGTCTACTGGCTCTTCTTGCATCTGTGGCTGCTGGGAACCATTTTGTAACCAATCAAGTCTCTGGTTGTCCCTCATTAGGGTGTGCAACCAAATTGTATCATAGACAGACATTTTGTCTTTTCCTTTTGCTGTTCTTTTCTTTCGCTTTGCATATATGTCTCATCCCCAAACTATAAAATTCGATGCAATCACATTTTTTTTAGGTTGCAGAGAATCAAATCGCAGGTGGAAAATTTTCCACATTTTGTTACTTGTTTTGTTTCATCGTGGTAGTTTGGTATATGACACTCGGTGAACCTCAAAATCTCTCTAGTGAATCCAGTAACACAGACACACTTCTTAACTTTCGGAATTTCCCATTTGATGAATCGTGTTTCTAAAAATTATTCGTAAATTATTTGTGTGATATGACACGGGAACAACTCATGTCACGGATTCATCGTCACTTGAATCCGCCACGGTAGGTTCGGTGTCAATAACACAAAACATATGGGAAAAAGTTAACACATGTTTTTATATTATTGGCATGAGACGTCACGTGGTAGTGTATAACATTAAAAGCACATTAGCAAATAAATGATCGTACACGAGAACATTTCTGTGAATAACATACAGGATCCATCCTTGGTCCGGATCCCTGTCATCAAATCCATCAATCCAGCGCTTTGAAATTTGATCCAACGGCTAAAAACAAAAACTCTTTAAAAATTATAATAATTTTAACCGTTAAATCAAATTTCAAAGATTCCGATTAGTGGATTTGATGGGAGGGAGAGGATCCCTTTCCCCATCCCTGGTGTTGTGCCGGCTTTCAACATTTGTCAACTTTAGGATATCGTTTCTGTATTCAATGATCCACGTGGCAACAGTTGTGGTGGTCGTTGGTTGTTCAATCTGGGGGCTTGAAGCTCCGGTCGCTCACTTGCTTCTTTAGCTGTAAAGCACCGGGCTTTTAGTCGCCGTTTTTACTCCATAATTTTACTCAGAGGTTCGTAAAACGCTCGTTAAATCTTCATCTTCCAATTTTTTTGCTCAAATGAATAAAAACTAAACCGAAATTTCATTTCCGAAACTGGGGTTTTACTCAGAGGTTCGGATTGGACTCTGGCCTGCAATTGGCCAATGGGTTCCCTTTCTGTGATCCCATTGAGTTGGGGAAGCTCTATCTTCATTGGTTAGTCCTTTACACTGCTTAAAGTTATTTCTTTCTTCGGATTAAATTTTTATTGTATCGGGAACACAAGTCACGTGGTGTTATAATTTGAGTAGAATTGTATCGCCACGCGGCCGGTACACCGAAAAATTGGCCTTCTGTGTTGGAGTTTATGATTATGCTTCTTGATTTGGTAGTATAAAGTTTGAACCTTTTTGTTCAGGTGGGAAGTTTGATGTGCACAAAGCTTTGCCTCCCAAATTATGTAGTGTGAGAATTTCGTATATAATTTTTTTTTATACAGTATTTGGTGTATAGAAGTTGGGTTTTGATTTTGTTATAATGTGAATTCAATTGTGTGTTTCTGTCTTGGCAGGGAGTTGCAATTAGCCCGAGAGCTTTTGCAAGTCGGAATTCGGTGAAGAAATTGAGAAGGGACGGGCAGGCACGAAAAAAGGTAGCAGATAAGAGCATTGCTTCCGAAGATGATTGTGTTAAAAATGACGAGAATGTGGAATCTTCTGTTAATTTAGCTGCAGAGGAACTGGTTGCATTCCCTTCCAGAGGTGCTGTGCTTCAGGCTTGCACTGTTACATCCGGGTTGATAGCGGCTTTGGGTATAATTATTCGACAGGTAGGATTTACTTAGTGTGTTCCTGAATCGATGTTCTTTCAAGTTTTCGGTTCACGCAAATCAACTGTTTTCACTGTCTTATTTTACCTTGTTGAGAACAGGATCATTGGCCAGTCGGTTTTGTAGACCAGGATATACATTTTGGACCTTGTCGAACATACATGCTGCACTGAAATTTCTTAAACATCATGCTGTGACACAATTGTCCTTGTTTCTGATTATTTTATGTGCTGAAGTTCATATTTTGTCTGAGAAAATCAATATGTTTTCCCACGAACGTCGACTAGTCATGACCATACACATCTTCCATCAGAACCTGAATTATAAATTAAAAGTTAAAATGTTTTCTCCGAGGCCCGAGTTTAGTTAATAGTTAAGACATTCTACTCTAGAGTGTAATGTTACTCTCAGGTTTTGTAAAAGGAACAGAAAAGTATGGTTGGAGTTTTGCTTAACTTGGTAAGTAATCTGCATTTAAATTTTATATCTTATCTGCAACTTGCAGGCATCTCATGTTGCAAAGATTGAAGGATTGCCAGTCTTTGACTGCTCATTGGAAGTACCATGTATGAACACATACATGCTATCTCGATGCAAGAATTAGTAGTGAAAATTTTGTTCTTATTCTCTTTGGCAAAGACAGTCTATAAGCTGTTACCGAAGCAAGATACTTTTTATTGCCTTCTTCTTTGTTTTCCTTTATGTTTTGGATTTTTAATGTCTTTTTTCTGGATTTAGTTGTTTCATTAGTTTCAAGAGCATAACTCGTTTCCCCCATCGGGTCCAGTTGATTTTGAGGTGTGGCATCTTCAGTTGATTTCTGGATTGGTTATTCTGATATCACTTAGCCGATATCTATTATTGAAGACATGGCCGGATTTCGCGGAGTCCAGCGAAGCCGCCAATCAGCAGGTACCTACTTTCTGTTCTAGCTGTATATCGGCAAGGACTCTGTCAATATAGTAATTCAGTCCCACATTGCTGCTTGAAGACATCGCTTTTTATTGATAGTGTCGTCCATAGTTGATTCCGCATCTCTCCATTTCCTGTAATTTAGGTCCTTACATCACTTCAACCTTTGGACTACATAATCGTTGCATTTTTGCCTGGGGTCAGCGAGGTTAGCTAGTACTTGTAACCTGATTGTAGTATTGTTCAGTTCTTCTCTGCTCAGCTAATTTTGCATTAATTCATCGTGCATTGGATGGACAGGAACTTCTTTTTCGGGGTGCCTTGCTACCACTTTTTGGATCTAATTGGAGGAGTGCCTTGGTAGTCGCCATCATTTTTGGTGTTCTACACCTGGGCAGTGGCCGAAAGTATTCCTTCGCTGTTTGGTACTTATCCTTTTCTGGTTCATTCATGTCATTGTTAGACAGTTTTCCTTTTTTCATTTCATATTTCACGTATAATTATTTCGATGAACTCTCATGAAACTGCATTGAAGATTAGTTATGATTTTGCGTTAAAACGTGTTTCAGGGCAACTTTTGTGGGTCTTGTGTATGGTTATGCAACCGTCGTCTCCTCTAGCCTTATCGTGCCAATGGCTTCTCATGCAGTCAACAATTTGGTTGGAGGGATGTTATGGCGTTACCGATCAGATTCATCACGGAAGTTATGAGAAGACTGCCACTGTCACCCTTACCAGAAAATGTACATAATTTGTCTTGTAAATTGGGGAGTGTATAGCTAGTGAGGCACTATTACTAAAACGTATTACTTCTGTATATCTATAAGGAAGAAAGTTGAAACAAAACCAATGCACACACGGTTTTCATAACCACGCGAATAGTGTGCAAGTTTTGATTCACTTTGTCAGTATTTCGCACCAAGTATGTACTCAAGTCAATCCCATTATTTTTAACGTATTTGTGTACTTTTAAAAGAACTTTTGTCTTCTTTTTTATGCCATTTAAAAACTTCATGATGTAAAACTAGTAAAACTAAAATTTTGAGGTGAGCAACTAAGATGACACAAGGACATCGATACTCGATCAGTTGTCTCTTCATGATATCGTATGATTAACACAAAACAAAACGCTATGATTGTGGTACATCCATGCCAAGTTCTTCTAACCTTGTAGTTAAAACGCTGTTAATCCAAAACAAGTTCAAATGAAAACAAACAAAATTAGACCTGAATTGACCTATAAAAACCTGTTTAATCTAAATTTTGGCATCGTTGACCAATAAAAACAAGAATCGAAACCACGAGTAGTGTTGCAAGTTGCAACAGCTTTATTCGAAGTTTGGAAGCGCAGTTGCGGGTACGAGTACGAACGCTTCCCGCAAAAGCTGCTGTGGTTATTCGCGGTTTGCTTGGAAATCATCAAATCAATAGGGACGCCAGCGTTTTGGATAATTAAGCAGAAGAAGCAGCAGCAGCCTTTGACCAAAAACGCGCTTTTTCAAACGGCAAGTTTTGTTCCCGCGTCCGATATGAGCGGGTGCCTACTCGATCTAGGAATTACCGAATCCTTCGACCTTATCCTTTTCTGCCTTTTTACTCTCTAATTTTCCCTTTATATATATATTTCTCTTAATCCCTTCTTTTCAATCAAACAGTAACTCCTAATCTCTCAGATTCTTTGAAGTTTAAACCCTCTCTGTGAATTGATTCCAATCTCCCCAGATTTACACATCAATGGCAGCGGTATGTTTTTTTTGTTTTCCTTCATGTCTTGTAAATCTTGTTTTCCTGATCTTAGAGATGTAGGGTTTGTTTTTCTATCATCTGTGCATGAGACGTCCGTCTGTTAGGGTTTTTAGAAAATGACAGATTTTGTATTGATAACACGTCAGTGACGATCCATCTTATACAGAAAAATGGACGTTCGAAGTCTAGAAGTCACAGAAAGATCAAAAGTGTGATTATTACACAGGAAATTGTTTCCATGAATAACATTGTTTGCTTACTGTATAAATTGTAGTATGAGAAGGGAAGGGCGTCAGTAGGGGGAGGGGGACCTCTACCAAAATTTGGGGAGTGGGACGTGAACAATCCGGCATCGGCTGAAGGATTTACAGTCATATTCAACAAGGCCAGAGATGACAGAAAGTCTGGTGGAACTCCATTGATTAATGTTGCAGCAGCACCAGAAAAATATGCTTCCCGTAAAAAAAGTGACAAATATAATAATCACCCCAAAAAGGTAATAATAATTATTAATATCCATGCCTAATTATTTAACAATTTAAGTTTGTTTATATCTCTAAATTCTGATTGAATGTATATCGCAACTAATTATCTACCTACACTTTGTGGATGCAGAGCAAGTGGCTTATCTGCTGCGGTTCTTAGGGTTTCTGGACATTGACTCATTCGAAAGAATCTTGCACGACAAGAAAACAATATTGTTCTTCTTATTCCTTAATCCTTTTTTTTTTTTTTTCAATTTTGATGTGTTACTCCTTGATTTTTCCATTTCAAGGAGAGCGATATATTGAGGAACGAATAATGAAATACTATTTATTTTTTTTCATTAGCTGTTTTGTTTTATTTTATTTGCCCAATCTGTTGAATGCTAATGCAACCCACAATGGAACTGGTTGACTGATCTGTAATAGTCACCTCTAGATCACATTTATACTCTTGGCCAAATCATGGAAAAATTCTTTCATTACGGGATATATTATATCACGCGTCCGATCACATTTTTTTTCAAAAATTAGACTTCAAGTATTTGAGACAGGAGAAAATTTTATGTCAGATTGCTTTACCAGTCGCATGGTGCCACATCATTCAGTAGTTCCACTCAAACTTTCATTGACAAATATATCGATATATTATTGACAATTATTTAAGTAAAGTAGTGATGGAATTAATAAGATGAACAAATGTGGTAGTCAATAATGTGTGAATATACTTATTGATATTGAATGATTTGAGAAGCCAATTAATCAGATAGTTTCAAATTCTGCTAATTGATCCGACGAATGACTTAATCTAGATACACCCATAATACACACTCCTGAAAGTGTAGCCGGACAAAAGATGCGATCCAACCCAAAAATTTGTCCAAATAATGCTCCTCTCTAAGCCTTGGTACTTAGGTCATCTTCAACCGAATGAGGGTCAGATAACTCATTTTAGCCCTCCGGTCCTCCAAAAAATTAATATTTTAATGAATAGTGCAGAGCTATAGTTCTTACCATTTCCAACCGAAGGCTAAATGGTCATAAGGTCAAACATAATTTATTATTTAAATTTAAAAACTACAACAACTTAAATTTAAAAACTACAACTTATATTTAAAAACTACAAATTAAATTTAAAAATTACAACAATTTAAATTTATAGGAAAAAATGAGAACTTTTTAATATTTATTTTTTAAATTTTGGCTGAAAAAAAAAATTCAAATCCAACGGTAACTGACGTTAGCTAGGCGTTGGATTTGAATTTTTTTGGGCTATAAATAGGGTGGATATTGGGCTATAATTCACACACCTTTGAATTCAATCTTTTTCAATTCAAGTTTGTAATGAATTCCAACTTTGGATCCTCTTTGAATTCCAACTGGGGGTCCTCATCCAATTCCGAATTGGAATAAAAATGGGCGCATATGAGACAAGAAGATGAGGAGTTTGATGAAGAAGATGAAGCATGACGCAACACACAATATGTGGCAACCATGGCTATGTCCATGGTGTGTCAGCCAACTGAGGAACAACCTCAGTGGGGTGGCTCTGTTATTGGTCGCTTTTACAAACCACAAAACAGAGCGATGGCGCATGCCAATCTGATGAACAACTACTTCAACCCCAACTTGGTGTACACATAAGAGGAAATCAAACGTCGCTCCCGGATGAGGTGTCATGTGTTTGAGCGTTTACTTCATGATGTCCAACAGGTCAATCCATACTTTTGATAGAAGCTGGACAGAGCAGGTCGCCCTGGTTTCTCACCTCATTAGAAGGTTACTATTGTACTCCGAATGATGGCATATGCCTCCCCAGCTGATGCAATGGATGATACATATGGTATGTCTGAGTCTACATGTCTTGATACTCTTGCTGAATTCTGTGACACAATTGTTCATCTTTACAAAGGGGAATACCTCCGTGAGCCAAATCAAGAAGATCTGGATCGGCTTCTTCGCAGAGTTGAAGATTGTGGCTTTCCAGGCATGATAGGGTCATTAGATTGCACGCATTTGAATTTGAATAACTATCCCACTAGATAGCAATGAGGCTTTAGCGGAAGGTCGAGAAAGCCAACTATTGTGTTAAAGGCAGTTGCTTCGTATGGCACATGGATTTGATATGCTTTCTTTGGAGTCCCCGGATCCCAAAATGACATTACAGTTCTTAGGCGTTCACCCCTCTTCAATAACCTGACGGAAGGTAAATCACCTCATCTTGACTACTACATCAACGACCGTTAGTACAATATGAGGTATTACTTGGCAAATGACATCTACCCAAAGTGGGTGACAATTGTCCAAGCAATTCCAAACCCTGTGAATGACGCCGAAAAGTGTTTTACCTTACACCAAGAAGCATATCGGAAAGATGTTGAGAGAGCTTTCGGTATTCTACAAGTACGGTGGAAGATCATCAAGGAACCGGCAAGAGGGTGGAGTCGAGAAAATTTGGACTCCATCATGATGTCTTGGATCATTTTACACAACATGATTGTGGAGGATAAGTGAGATGGGTATATTTATGGAAAGTCTGATGATGACGAAGAGGATCCAAATAGGTTAAGAAGGGCTCGTGCAAAAATATATGATGGGGCTAATTTGCCTTTCAATCCAAGAACTGATAGTATCTCGTTAAATGAGTACATGAGGTGCTATAAGATGATAAGTTCCCGTGCCACAAACAAGTACCTATAACAAGATCTTGTTGCACATCTTTGGGCCAAAAGAAGCATATAGTAGGCATTTTAAGTTTTATGTTGTTAAATGTTGTTTAAGTTTCATATTGTTAAATATATTTTTTATATTGTATAATTTTTATGTTGTTTAATATTGTTTAATGTTGTTTAATGTTGTTTCATGTTACTTAATATTATTTAATGGCTTACGAAGTTATAGTAAAAACAATATAATTTTTTTTTAATTTTGTAAAATAAAAATTTCAAAAATAACGGCTAGCTGACGTTAGCTAGTTACCTTTGCATTCAAATTGTGGCCCAGCCCGGGGTCAGCTGGCTGGCTAGGTTGGGTCGGCTGGTTGACCCTTTTTTGTCTAGTGGGACCCACAAGCCATTTGGCCTAGCTCTAGGTTGGAGATGATCTTCGAGTTATTTTCAATCCTCTAACTATCTGGATCCTTCATTTGGAGATGACTTTTACATAAACTTGATGTGTTTTTACAATGGATAAAAATTGGATGCTCATTAATGAATACCTTTTGATTTTGCCCAACAATATTTTAACACATATTTTTGTTTTAAAAAATAATGACAGTGGAATTAAGTTGTTTTAAACTTTAAAAATACAAAAAACACACGACACTTTTTTATTAGACACCAAAACATTATCCTTTTGCTGAGATGGCTCTTTAACAAGCCACTTGCGATCTTGGAGTCTTGGATTTTGTAACAAAGGAAAACAATATTTCCACTGTGGTCCCTACTGGTCAAAACTTCGGACCAAGATTGTGTGCGCTCCTAGTTTCCATCCTCTTTCATGCATTCCTACTTTATCAACAATCATTCCATATCAAGTTAATTTAAAGCTCCAGATTTCGTCACGTCACCAACAACACTCAAGTTTTGGTGAAGGTGAAGATATTGTGTGCACAGTTTTGCACCTTATGGTGCTTTTATGGAACCACATGTGAGGAGGACGACAGATTCAACTGTTGGTTTTTGCAACTCTTGTCTTAGCAGCAATATTTGAGATTTTACGAAATTAAACGCCTGGACTGAAGCACCAGAAACTGTAGATCCAAAATTTTACAAAAAATATTTGTTTTGCAGAAACCAACAGTTGAATCTGTCGTCCTCCTCACATGTGGTTCCATAAAAGCACCATAAGGTGCAAAACTGTGCACACAACATCTTCACCATCACCAGCATCTTCACAATCTTGGTCCATTTTACGGCAAGAAAATTGGAGTGGGAGGGAAAGGTAGAAAAATTGGGCATTAAAGAAACTTGAGTATTGTTGGTGACGTGGCGAAATCTGGAGCCTTAAATTAACTTGGTATGGAATGAATGGTTGATAATGTAGGAGGGCATGGAAGGGATGGAAACTAGGAGGGCAGACAATCTTGGTCCCAAAACATCACGTGCGAAAGTCAAGCTGCCATTGTCCGATGGCTTGCACTGCACAGAAAAAGGACTCACCTTGAAGCTGATGACTTTGGTGGGCGGGGCGTCCTAAAATCTTCTGGTTTCGGATCCTAAAAACGTACTGGGTGAACCCGAATACCCCAAATGCAAAGAAAATGGTAAGCTGCGCTGTGGAAGGTGGCTGTGCCAGCGACTACTTAGCCGTAGCCATATCGGCCGTCTGTTTCATTCTGTAAGTTTTTTCTGGCTCTTGTGGGTCTCTATCTGTTTAAATTCATCACAGTTTAATAGGTTTTGTTGGGTTTTTTCAAATTAGTTTGCTTTGGGGTTTTGGGATTCTGATGCTCTTGCTGATGGGGAAGTTAGATTGGGTGAAATATTGTAACATATTGCTTGCTGGGTATCTGTTTGATTTAATGTCTCAGAGAGAATTTTGAGTTAAAGCAAAAGATTTGAAATTTCCATGTGAAAGGGTGCAATAGGGTATCCAAATTTGTAGCCTTTAGCTTTCTATGAGTTCATTAGTTTGGATAGAAGTACTATTTGATGTTCAAAGTTTGATAAGCAAAGTTGTTGACCTCATTTTTAATAGTGAATGAATGGAAAGAAATTATAGAATTTTCAGATTATATATGCTGATTTGTTTGCTCATGTGCTTTGAGTTATTCTGTGATTATTATACTTTTATGCTAAACAAACCTCACTCATAAAATAACTCCAGTCTTTTGTATGGTTGGTTTCTTTCTTTCAGGCTTCTTTCACGGGTAATCTTACCCTTTGCCGTTCACAAAATTCCTCTTCCGAAACGCAGTAGCTTTTGGATTCCAGTGATTCAAATTTACGCCAGCTTCAACCTTTTGTTGTCGCTTGTGGTGATTATCGATTTCTATGTTCAATAATCCATCAATACTGTTCTTAATAACTTCAGCTGTTATAAGTTGTATTATGGGGATCTTTTGTTACCATTTATAAATAAAGCATGTTTTCCTGCAGATGTCTCTCAATTTTCTGAAATTCGAGAAGACATATTGGTGGCAGTCTTGCTATCTTTGGGCAGGTTGTTTACTGATTTTATCATGACTTTGAAGTTAATTTTACAGTTTCTCGTTTGTGAATTTCTATAGTTTTGTGTACTCTTTTAAGTATCTTTTTTTCTTTCAGTCTGGATTGGAGCTCCTCTTGGCTTTGGTTTACTACTTAGCTGCCGCATATCACAGGCCTTTCAACTGTATTACATTTTTGTAAAGTAAGCATATGTTTTACATACTTAAGAAATCAATGTTGCATTGTAAAGCTCAATATTACAATTGGGCTGCAACTCGCCAAGTATTCAATCAGAAAATTAAGCTGCGGAACCAAAACCAATTAAGAAAGAGATTTAGGTTGCATTTGTATTGGTTTTTATTGATAACCTGTGTGCTACACTTATGTGCAATTGAAATTTCAGGAGGTGTCTACCACCAATCAGATCTTATATTTTTCTTCCACTAATTCTCTTGCCATGGTTTGCTTGGGCTGCTTGTAAGGCTCTCTGAATTGATTTCTAATTGGGATATCTACCCCGGAGGCCTGTGTCTTACACAGTGTGTGTTGTATGATTTGTAGTGATCCACATCAAAAGGCCTCTAAATCATCGATGTCACGTGGGAACTCAGTGGATCATCCCAGACATGTCCCTCCACGCACTATATGTTGCCATTTTGGTAGGATTCACGGGGGCTATTCGGCATATAGAGTTCAGGTTTGACGAACTTAGAGACCTCTGGCAGGGAATACTTGTATCAGCCTCTTCTATTGGTACACCACGGTGATCTATTTTTGGTTTGTTCGATGAATATAAAAAATGATACTCCAAATTTTTTCCAATGAAGGGTGTTCATCTTAATCCAATTCAGATTAGATTTCTTTAGTTTGAATGACAAGTGGTCCCAAATATAGTCTTGTTGTATAGGCCTTATTGGTATCTCTGTCATAAAGTTTGTGGGGGGGTTTCGACTACATAAAGTTGTATAAGGGAAAACATAGTAGATGCGGTTTTACTCATTTGTTGGACCTCGCTAATTGTCTGCCTCACATGGCAATCAAACTATACACTTTGACCTGCAATTTGTTTCTCTGATAGGAGTCGAAATAAATGTTTTAGGCATGACATAAAAAATCTCTACTAATGTTTCGTGCTTCCATATTAATCTTGAAAAAGAGGAAGGCACAATAGTCCTAGCATTTTCATGGCTGCTAAAAGGCTAGTTTACTTCTGCTCTTAGATATCGTGGAAGAAACTATCATGTTACTGAAAACTGTGTCATTGATTCTTAACTTTCTTGTAAGATGATGAAGGCTGCAATATATCAGTAATATATGGTTAATTGAATCAGTACAACTTGTTTGCCCTGCTTTTGACTGGTTCTCCTTATTGCTTCCAGGAGTATGGGTTGTTGCTCACATTTTGAATGAAATTCATGATGATATCTCTGGGCTTCAAGTTGCCTCTAGATTTGTGCTCTTAGTTACGGTATGATTTATCATCTGGTAGTAGTAGTACCTTTTCATGTTATGCACCTGTGTAAAAGTACTTATGCGTTATGCGTGTGCTAACATTTCTAAGGTATATATGATAGGCAAGCATTCTTGTGTTAGCTTTATTTTCGATATCAAGTTCACAACCTCTTCTATCACAAATCAGCTTGAGGAAAAGGGAGCCCCTATCATTTGAGACAATGGGTAAGGCTCTGGGCATACCTAACAGTGGAATGCTATTGCCAAGGGAACCAGCACCTGTGGTGGATCCTAATGAACCACTTGATAAACTTCTTATGAACAAAATATTTCGTCAGTCCTTCATGGAATTTGCAAACAGGTATTCCGTTTTTCACTAAGTTACATATTTAAAAATACATTTGCACTAATAATTATTATGCCGAAATATACTCTTGAGTACAGAACACGACTTTCTCCTGAAGCTAACTGAAAAGAAATAATGAATTGCCCAAAGGCTGAAAGTAATTTTATCCAGCCAAATGGAACCTTCAAAGATTATGCATTTTTCTATCAAAAACTTGCAGTGGTATCTATTTTCTGCCCGGACAATTGAGATAAAGAATAAATCATTGATCATGTGGAGTATTTATTTTGTTCTATTGTTCTTCTTAATCACAGTTGTTTGGCAGGGGAGAGTGTCCATTTTTATGAGGAAGTGCATGAACTTGGTAAAATACCAGCGGATGATCCTGTAAGAAGGATTTACATGGCACGGCATATCATTGACAAATACATAATTGCAGGTTTGTAATTTTGTCAGTGAAAGCCAACATTTTTGTTCTGCTGCTTAACGATATGATTTACCGTCTTCAACCTAGTCTCACACTAACTAGGAGTTAAGTCTCACAAATATGTGGGGGCATTTTTTTTCCAATTTCACCATACAGGTGCAGCAATGGAGGTGAACATTTCTCACCGAAGCAGACAAGCAATTTTGACTACTTCCAATTTGGCACAACCAAATCTTTTTAATGATGCTTTAAATGAGCTGATACAGCTGATGAAAACGGTAGGATGAATATTTCAGGCTCCAAAAATTTTTCTTCAACTGACTTTAGTATAATATTACAGTGGATTGATTTCTAAGCTTTTCTTTCTCTTTTTTTACCCTCTGAAGAGCTTGGCAAAAGATTTCTGGTCATCCATATACTCCATTAAGTTCAAAGAAGAAGCCAGTATGAGATCTCATGAGCTGGAACAGATGACAAGTTGGAACCCCTCTCCCACTCCTAGGTTGAGTTCTGTACGTGGCGTTGATGATCCATTTCACCAAGAACAAGAATCATGACTTTGGCTGTAACACACATCACCAAGGCCTACAATGAGCCAGACATGGAAAAATATGGTAACTGGAAGCTTGTTAGACCCACAAGGGTATGCTTCCGACAACATTATCGCTTGGACGGTATGAACATACTGAAGATTAAGAAGAGATATGGAAGTTTCATGAAAGTTTAGCAAACTTTTGTTTGGCGATTACCGGACACGTGAAGAAGTGTTTGATTCTAGCTAGTTTATGAAGGCGTAGCGTCACTTGATCTGTACATACCCCCTCTTCAGATATATTATGAGTTACACTACCGTCTAAAAATTGAAAAAAATGATTCTACAAGTAGTTTCCAGCTGTTGTGATCTTCATGTTTTAGTTATGGAGAGGAAGCATAACAAGGGCTCGGGAAGAACTTGCGTGTAACTGGGTTTCATGCGGTCTTCTTTCTTCATCTTCAATCACGACTATAATCATGTGATGAGGAACACTAAAAGTAGAGCGATACGGAAACAAGCTGCAGTTAAGTATTTGCCAAGGGCTCATGTAGAACTAGGGTGAAAGGAGTGAGGATCCTCGCTGAATCATTTTTGTGAGGATCCTAGAGATTCTCATATCACATCCGTTCAACATATATTGTGTTGTTAAAAATCATTATAAATTTTTTTATTTAAAATTAAATATAAACAGTATCTGACGAAAACGGATCAGCCGCTGAAGGATATGATTAGAGGATTTCCAAGATCCTCGTAAAAAGAATGCGAGGAAAATCCTCTATCCGGGTGAAAGTTCGGAAACTAGTACTAGAGAAACTAGTACTATAGTCTTTTCAATAAATGAAATAAACAAGTTTTCCCAAAAGTAAAAACAGTATGTACCGTCTCCCCAAATCAATCCAAATGACAGATCACACCAGTAAAAGCTGCTACCATATATACACAGCTCTTAAATGGTGTAGAACTTCCCTATAGTCCGTCTTTTTCCCCCAAAACCCAAAAAAGATGGTGCCTCCATTTCATGACCTAACGACCCAACCCCTCTGGCTTCTCCTTCCTTCCACTCTTGGCTTCTTCATCCTCCTCAAGCATATCACCGCTCTGGCCAAATGGGTCTTCATCCTCCTCCTCAGAGCCCCCAAAAACCTGAAAAATTACGGCTCGTGGGCGTTGGTCACCGGTGCAACCGACGGCATAGGAAAAGCATTTGCCTTCCAACTTGCCCAAAAAGGCCTAAATATAGTCCTAGTCAGCCGGAACTCCACCAAGCTCAAATCAGTCTCCGATAAAATCCATGCAAACTCTCCCTCTACCCTAATAAAAACCATTGCATTCGACTTCTCAGGCAGCGGCTTGGACGGGTTGGACGAGCAGCTGGAGAAGGAGATCAGGGGTTTGGACATCGGCGTTTTGATCAACAACGTCGGGGTTACATACCCGAGTGCAGGATTCTTTCACGAGGTTGATGAGGAAGTGTGGATGAACGTTGTGAAGGTGAATGTGGAGGGTACAGCTAGAGTGAGCATGGCAGTTGTGCGAGGGATGGTTGAAAGGAAGAGAGGTGCAATAGTTAATATTGGTTCTGGGGCTGGCATTGTTGTGCCTTCTCATCCTCTCTTCACGATCTACGCCGCTACAAAATCGTAAGCATCAAATTTTAAATTAATTTATCTCTCTCTCTCTCTCTCTCTCTCTCTCTCGATCTACGCCGCTACAAAATCGTAAGCATCAAATTTTAAGTTAATTTATCTCTCTCTCTCTCTCTCTCTCACACATACACACACACATACATCTGCATATATTATACATACATATTTTCCTTGAATTTACAAGGTTTGCTAGATCAAAAAAAGAAAAGAAGTTATAATTGAATGCGTGCTACTACCCTCGATCTTGTTATGTCATAAAACCCTTACTAACTAACCGACTTATTAACTGTATTCATCTACAACTCTGCTATACTGCCGCATGCAGTTTCATGGGTGCCCATCAAGCTTTGCACGTGACGCTTTTAACTAAGTACTGAGTCATTTGTTTATATTTCATGCATTAATTAAGGTAACGTTTTCATCCTATGTGAAACATCCAATGTCAAAAGCATTAACAAATTAACCTTTGTACAGCATCCCTGTCAATTGGAAGTTCATGGGAATCAATAATCCATCAATTTGACCACCTATATGTTGTCCAACTCTTTAAATAATGCAAGTGCAACACACCATTGTGAATTTGTGGCTGTGTGTTGGTACAAAAAAGAATATAAAAACACAAAAATATTTATAGTACTCGAGGGTATAAGATATTTGAGGTATTTTAATAATTAGATTTTTATTTTTGTGTTTTTGATCAAAAATTTAATAATTATTCAAGGTATATCTAGCTAGCTAACACATATTTCTGAATATTTTAGTAGAGAACATTTCTGCTTATACACACATTATTTGGTAGTGATTTATTAAAAAATAAAAATACAATAAATTTTAATTAAAAATTATGTGTGTAAATGCTTTTCTGAAAAAGCACCATTTGAAATTTTCTCAAAAAAATTACTTTTGATTTTGTTATCATTTGGTAATTTTCTTTATTTTCTAAAGGCAGCATCAAACAAGCCTTTTAGTTATTTTCAGATTTCAAAAACACTTTTACATTTTTTTTTGAATGCCACTTTTTTTATTTTGTTATCGTTTTTAGCTCGTCAAACGATCCTTTAACTAACTGTTTTTCTGTTGGCCATGCTTAACGATCACGAACACATTTTACATATCTAGTTAATTGTTATTTACTCTTGTAATTAATTGGTTTAATCGGATTGGTTTTACTATCATACATATATTATGCAGTTATGTGGATCAACTGTCTAGATCCCTCCACGCGGAATACAAGATGTACGGAATTGATGTGCAAAGTCAGGTACCATTATACGTAGCAACAAAACTGGCGTCGAGGGTTGCTTCGATCGAAAGGCCCTCCCTCTTCATACCAACCCCAGATGCTTATGCAAAGGCAGCCATTCAGCGGATTGGCTATGAAGCTCGCTGCGCACCGTTCTGGGCTCACTCAGTCCAGTGGTTCTTCTCGCGCTTGGCCCCCGACTCTCTTCTCGATGCTTGGCGCCTCTCTATTGGTTTAAAAAGAAGGGGGAAGAAACTCCATGAAGAACTAATATAATACCTACTTTGTGTTTTGACCAAAAAATAACACACACTCTGTTATTTCTCTCTTGTGTGAGCAGACAAGTTTATGCAATTAATTTTAGATTATATATGAATTGACATGAGAGGAACTATGATATTACTATTTAAGTTTTTCTACCACATAACTTAATTAAAGCGCTTTTTATTTATCCAAAACTTATTTACATTTTCGTAAGCAATGAAAGAGTAGTTAACTTGCAATAGTCTCAGTATCATACGAGAAATTTTTTCAGTGCTCGGTATTTAATTAATTAGTAAACATGTCATAAAATAAGCATAGGGATATGAAAAAATATATCATTTCCTCCCTTGTATTATAACATGTCAAGTACCGCTTAAAAACGTAATACTCGAAAAAAAATCTCTCATATAATAGAAGTATGGTTTATTGTGGGTTTTGTTGAATATAGTTGACTCTGCCTCGTCATCATTGAAGTGTAATATTGATGAGTCTTCAAAGATTAATTAGAAGGTTGTTAGAGTTGGTTAAAAGTCTGGTATGTTAGTTGTATTGGTTAGCGTAGGAGCTAAGTCTCTCTCTAGCTCTGTATAACTCAGAAATGAGTTAGTTTGTCATTCATTCTAGTTCATCAATAGTAAAAGATTGTATTCATTTCTCTGATCCTCTCTCTTCTTCCTTAAAGCTTTTCTCTGCAACTATTCATTTTCTGTAATTCTCATACTCTGCTATCATGGTTTCATCGCCGACGGTCTCGGTCCTAGGTTTTGCTACTTTCGCTGTGCTATATGGTTGCTGATCTCATGTGTGTTTTCTGGGGTTTTCTTCAGTGCCGTTGGGCTTTCATGGAATCATGTTACAAAAACAAAAAAAACAAAAAGAAAAGGTGAAATAAATAGCGGGTCATGCACTAGCAGTTATTTAAGTTTTTGAAACTCACCTAACTCAAAAAGACGTCTTGGCCAAATCATTGAAGTTTTGTGTCAGCCTCTAGCATTTGCAACATCCAACTACTCTTCTCTCTTTTCACCATCATACTCAATGGCATGGTCCATTTTTTCAGCTGCTCAACATTAAACTTGTCGTTCAGTCTGTTTACAAAAACGAGAGATTTTTCAGTGTGATTGGTGTATGGAATGGTATACTACGTGTCACTATACGAATAGTGTGATATGTGTTAAAAGTTATTAACTTTAAAAATAAAATTTCTCACCACTTCTACTAAAACATGTGATGTACCACTTGTATTCCCGTCATAATTAAAATTTTCTCTACAAAAACAAAGTCCTTGATTTCACTCACCACGTGGCAGCATCAGTAATGGAATTACATGAATTTGTGGCAAGCACTATAGGGTTCATCTCTCTTTGCAATCCTCCTCCAATTTTTTTAGATGGGTATGGGTCACGTTCCTGACACCCCCAAAGAATCTCAAGGAGTATGGCTCGTAGGCAATCGTTACGGGCTCTGCTGATGGAATCAACAGAACCCTTGCCTTTGAAATGGCTTCAAAGTGTCTTAACTTAGTTTTGCTTGATCGAAACACTTCAAAGCTTGAAGCTAGCTCCAATGAAATACGTGAAAAATATGGTGGAAAATTGGCATTAAGAATATTCATGGACTTGGCAAAGTTTAGTGGGGGAGGAAATAGCTAATTCCATGGTGGAAGAGGTAAAAAGGGCTTGATGTTGGTATTTTGGTAAATAGTGCAGGAGTGGCTTACAGATTTGGTAAGTTCATCCATGATGTGGATGATTGGGAGTTGATGGAGATCCAAGTACGCTCAAGAAGAAGATGGGAGCAATTATCAATCTTGGTTCTGCCTCTCATGCCGTCCTTTCCTCTGTTCACCAATTATGCTTCTTCCAAAGCCTGAGTTCATTTATTCCTTAAACTTTTTCTTCTTTCAAGCGATATTCTGCTTTAAGTTAAATTATATAATCGTAAAAATCAAAGGGATTAAAACTTGGGTGTAGACGAGGAGCACATCATTTCTAACCAAACCTTTGTTTCATATTTTTATATCTCGTGGTTAGGCGATTGGTATGTGTTTAAGTGCAAGTCTATATAGCCTTGTAGATTGAAGCCCATACATTTTACTTCACATAGGCACCAACACTTTCACGTGTCCTAAGATTGCACCAACATTTTCACGAGTACTCCTCTATATCTTCCCAAAAGATCACTTGAAAGTTGAAACCCACAAGGCAAAATGAAGGCCCAATGTTGATAATATCATATGCCTTGACCCTCTTGGAAAGTCCAATTAATTTATTTGAATTCCGATTGGAGAAAATCTTAGATACAACCGGTTATTTTTTATGGAATTTTTTTTTCTTTTAATGGGGTCGTTCGTAATTAGATTTTTAAAGATTCTTGCTTATTGTAATACGAAGTTCGTATATATTAACCCTTATGATTATATTTTTCTTAAAAAAAAAAACCCCGTTTATGTGATTAAGAATGCATGCGTTATGTTGTATATATAGGTACCTTTCGAAGTTGTCAAGAAGCATTAGCTTGAAATACAAGCAGCATGGAATTGACATTCAGTGCCAGATTCCTTCTTCCCACCACCAGATATATACAGCATAGCAAGCATGCGATGGATTGATTGGCTATGAGAACCAATGTTCGCCCTACTGGTGCCACTCTCTGCAGTGGCTCATATTACATGGATTGCTCGATGCGTTTTTGAGTGCTATTGTATTTTGGTACGCCCATCGGTTGCGAAAGATTGGCCAATTGAAAAGGTTGGACAATAAAACGATGCAGCAAACAGCATGAAAATGATGAAAATCCAGTGCGCGCATTCTTTGTTTTGGTTAAGATTGTGAGGTGTTATTTGGTTTGCAGTGGCTAAGGAATCTTAACAAACAAATTCACAATGGACATATGATTCACCAATGGGAAAATTAATGTGAGTTATGGGAACATTGTCACGTCTTTAGTCCAGTTCGCACGTTACTAAAATTATACTTTAAATCATAATTTTGTCTTTCATTTATATAATTATATTATATACAACACTCATGTGAACGCAAGCACGATTATCTTTCCGTATCTTTCCAACATCTCCTTTTAAATTCTCTATGTTGTCTTTATCTTTTTATAAAAAATTAATAAAAGATGTTAATATGGTTTAACCATGATCGTTCATATAAGAGGGGAGGGGAGGGAAAAAAATCATACTCCCATCGCAGGTTGCACTGGCAATTAATGCTTTTCTTGACATCTGGTGTTCCAATGAATGAAAATTAAACACGTGGCTATTCCATGTTTCAGTTAAGGGATGTGATATTCACACATCCCATTTTACTTCTCACACACTCTTCTAATTTTCGGTTATCAGATCGGATGAATTAAAGAAGATCAACGGATAGAAATTAACAATAGATATGTGAGAAATAATTTAGGATGTGTGAATAGCGCATCCCTTCAGTTAAATTGCATTTTGATAATTTCTGAGATAGTGGGCCCCACAAACTAGAAAAGAGAAACTTCGCTAAACTCCGTCAAACTCCGTCTTCATCTCTGCCGTCTAAAAAGAGGAAAAGCGAATTCAAATCGTCCAGATTGCTGCGATGTGCAAAGGCCTCCTCCATCATCCAGATTGCTGCAACGTGCGATGGCCTCCTCCTCCTCCTCCTCCTCCATCGTTAATTTCTCAGTTCTCTGAAGTTTCTTTGAGTAATTTCTTATTCTTTTATGGGTATTTATGGGTTTTTATTTTTCTTCTTCCGGCTTTGATTTTGATGAAATCAAACAAGGAGTAATGAATGATTTGGCTTGACAAGGCATGCATGGTGGCCTATTTGCACTGATCTGTCTGTAAAATGAGGTTTTTATCTAATTTCATGAAAGGGCCAAAATAACCCAACCAAGGAAAATGACAGTACAACTCAGAGGAACTGTCTGAAACTAAGTACAGGTTTGGTATTGCTGTCCTTTAAAAAAAAATTATTTCAGCTGTGCTATGAGAATAAGTTTATTTTTGTTGTTTCACGTTTTCAACTTTTTTTATCTAAAATTATGAAATTAAGCTATTTTTAAATGTTTATCAAATATCTTTTTCAACGCAATTTTTTTTTATATCTATTTTTTATAAAAGCATGTTAGTGGTTGATAACTGCAGTAGATTGGTTTATCTGTATGAGGGCAGGGACGGCCATCAGAACTAAGGACGAGAACAAGTTTGACAGACTTTCTTGTCACTTTGGTATTTTAAGAATGCAATTTAATTGGGAAATGGATTCTCTCCTGAGCGTATGCTCAGGATCCTGCTGAGCAGGACACGAGGACCGTTGGATGAAAATTCAACGGCTACAAATATGAAGTGAAACACCCCAACCCCTTTTATATTTTAAAAAATTGTTTTAAAGCCTTAATTGGTGAGCCCGTGGGACCCACCTTATGATTTTTTTTTGGTTTTTCCCCGGTCTCTCTCCTCTTTCAACTCTCTTTTCTACCTCACTCTCCCGTGTCTCTCTCTCTCGGACCTCATCTCTCTCCCTCGCTGCAACTCTTTTCCCCGATCAACACTCAGCCACGCCATCTGCTGAGAACTCACCATCTAAACCTCGTCCCTTTCCTCTTCCTCTTGCCTCTGCGCAACTCGGCGAAACCAAGAAAATAACCTCCGGCGAGTCCGACGGCTTTCGAGGCCATTTCCGGCCAAACCACGGCGATTTGGCCGGCGTGCAAGGTATCAATCTCTTCGTCTTGTCGAGTACTATAACTTTCCTTTTTGTTTCACTTAATTTCGTTGAGTAGTGATAAAGTTATGGCCGTTTAAAGTGGGGTGGTTTTCCGGCCGAATTTCCGGCCTTCTTCTTTGGCAAACCAGGCCCTTCAGGCCGTTTCTCAAACCCACGGGCCTTAAGCCCGTACTGCATAAGCCCAAAGCCCTAGCCCAATCCTTTTAATTGTTTTTATTTATTTGTTATTGGTTTAGGACCCAAAAGGCCTTCGGGCCATTAGATTTAGGGCCCTTAGTCCAACCCAAAAACCTTTTGAGGTTTTTATTTATTTCCTGTTTTAGAATTAAGGCCTTGGGCCAATCGGAATGGGCTTTCAGCCCTTTCCCAAACCCTTTTAACTTAAGGGCCTTAAGCACTAAACCCTTTAACCTTAGGATCCTAAACCCAAAAATCCTAGGTTCCTAAAATCCTTTAAAACCCTAAACCCATCCAATCCCAAATCCCCTATTTTTATTTAAACTCTAAACCCTAATCCGGGTTCAAGCCTAAAACCCGTTTGACCTAGTTTGACCGTTGACCCCCGGTCAACGTTGACTTTAGGGTTGACTTTTCGGGTTTTCGTCCGGGACCCTTCTTAGGGTAATTCGACGTTCTGGATCCGTTTCCAATGTCCGTTTTCCCAAATCAATTGCTATTATATAGTTTTATTTATTGGACTCTTTAATGTGCTTAGGGGCAATTATTGTGACGTTTCCGTCTTCGCTAGTGGCGCATCTTTTAGCAACTAAGTACTGTGAGTGGACCCCTTCTAAAATGCATGTTTTATAATAGAAATGCATACATGAAAAACATGATTTAATAGTTATGTTTTATGAAGTACTTTATGAGATGATATGCTTACTGAGGCTACTTTGAATTATTACTATTTTTCCTATAACCCGTGTTCTTATAGAATATCTGATGGATGACGATATGATACTAGAACATGTTTCGAACACCTCTTTATAGTATAGATGATGAATGACTTTATACTATGAAGTTGTTTTTCAATATATATATGTTCAATGGTTTTGTACTTACCTAGTGGTCCTTTCCGCTACGGGACGTAGGGATAGATTCCGGTCCGTCCCGGGCGACGGTTTGGTGTTGGCATAGGGCCTGGAGTGTGTTTCCTCTGGCTATTTAGCACAGGGACGGGGAGCCGGCATGGGGCCTGAAGTGTATTTTCCTCTGACTGTCTACTCAGAGACGGGGAGCCGGCATGGGGCCTAGGGGTTATCGGACAATTCACTAGTGATTATTATATATACAAGTTATGATTTGAGACACTACACATCATGCTAGGTTTCGGAAAACCTATGTTTATCATTATATATGTGTTTTCATAAAACCTGGGGGTTAGTACGTTGATAACTGTTTTATTATATATATATCAACTTGGTCCACTCATGTTTGTTTTGCGCCCCCTTCAGGACTTAGAATCGAGGCATACAATCCCGGCATCCAGGCACTTCCGCATCGGTATCTTCGAGTTCCCTCGGTGTAGGACCCATTCCTTTGTTAATCTAATTTTATATTATTTCCCTTAGTGTTCTAGTTAGTTATATGCTCTGAACACGTTCCTTAAATGCATATTCATTATTCTTTTATATTTATAAGTCTTAATTATTCCTTGTTTTCAGCAATTGCACTCAATAAATGGCTTTCGTCACCCTTCGGGTGTCGGCCAGCACGTGACCATCCCTTTGTCCCTAGGACATCGGGATCGGGGCGTATCAGGAAGTCCCTTTAAAATTATAATAATTGTAGCCGTTAAATTTTCATCCAACTATCTTCGTGTCCTGCTCAGCAGGATCCTGAACATATGCTAAGAAGAGAATCCATTTCCATTTAATTGAACCAAGGAAGAGCCACGTGTCTAATTTTCATTTATTGGAACACCAGATGTCATATACGACTGGAACTTGGAAAAATTTCTCGTTAGGCAAAAACATGGCGTCTTTAATTATTCTTGGCCGCCTCACGCCTTCTTACCGATAAACCAGAAACCCTACCGCATTCTCCACTGTAATTGCTGGCAATGGAATTCCAACAGTTTTTCCTAGTGGCAGTAAGCACTATAGGGTTCATCTCTCTCTGCAAATCCTTCATCAACTTTCTCAGATGGGTCTGGCTCATGTTCCTCAGACCCCCAAAGAATCTCAAGGAGTACGGCTCGTGGGCTCTCATCACTGGCCCCACTGACGGAATCGGAAAAGCCCTAGCATTCGAAATGGCTTCGAAGGATCTTAACCTAGTTTTGGTTGGTCGAAACCCTTCGAAGCTCGAAGCAACCTCCAACGAAATACACGAAAAGTACGGTGAAAAAATTCACACCAAGAATATTGCCATTGATTTGGCACGGTTTACCGGGCAGGAAATTGCTGATGCGATAGAGGAAGGAATAAAAGGGCTTGATGTGGGCATTTTGGTAAATAATGCTGGGGTGGCTTACCCTTATGCAAGGTTTTTTCATGAGGTTGATTTGGAACTGATGGAGAGCATTGTGAAGGTGAACATGGAGGCTGCCACGTGGATCACTAGGGCAGTGCTTCCAGCTATGCTGAGGAAGAAGAAGGGAGCAATTGTTAACATTGGTTCTGCCTCCTCTGAGACCCTCCCTTCTTACCCTCTATACACTGTTTATGCTGCATCCAAAGCGTGAGTACGATTAATACTGCTCTCTCTTGATTAGCCTTGTCAACTAAACGTAGTTTAATTAGCATGAGTAAATTAGTAACAACACGTTACGATGGGAGTCATGTTGAAAAACTACTCCCTTTCGGGAATGCTCAATTAATCTTAGCATATTGTCAAATTTGTAACTTGTGACATAAATCCTTGTGAGGTTTGGCGTTGGCAGGTACATATCAATGTTCTCAAAATGCATTAGTTTGGAGTACAAGCAGCAAGGAATTGACATTCAGTGCCAGGTTCTCATTTTTCCCATTTTTATGTTTTCTTTTTATCCAGTTCAATGAGAAAAATACTACCTACTTGGGGCACTCTGTTTTTATTTATGTATATTTAAACAAAAAGTATTGAGCAAGGTATTTTGTTATGCAATTTGTAACTTTGATGGGAAATTTAGGGTATGTGTGATAACTATTTAGTTTTTAATTTTCACTTTTTGTGGTTGAGATATGGAGAAAGTGTAGACTGGAAAATTGGAAATAATGGATGAACATTTTATAGGTAAACTTGAGGGGGAAGGGAAATCAATTTATAGGTTTTGTTGTTACCACATGAAAATTTTGTTGAAAAAATCCAAGCTCAATAATTTATTTCATTCGTTTCAAATTTGGGAAAAAACTTGTCATCACTATACGTGATTGTGGTGTTTTTGAAGTCCTGCATATATTATCCAACTGCATACGATTCAATGCAGATTCCTAGTTTGGTGGCAACAAAGATGACAAAGATGAAGCCAACTTCCTTCCTCATTGCATCACCAGAGATGTATAGCAAAGCAAGCATGAGATGCATTGGTTATGAGCATCTGTGCACCCCTTACTTGAGCCATTCTGTGCAGTGGTTCATAACAAATGCACTGCCTGATGTTTTGTTGAATGCGATCATGTTGAAGTATTTTATTGGGATGCGAAAGAGAGGCCAATTGAAGGAGTCGCGAAACAAAGCAATTTAGCAACATAAAATGGAAGGGAAACTTCGGTAGGCTGCCCTCCTACACCGGCTGAGTGAGACCAAAATAAATAGCTTCCCAGCACAAATGTTCCTCTAAAAAGTGAGAGGTGCGTCAAGGATGGTGTGATCACGGTGCACCTACACAAGTGAGAGCTCCGTTAGGATGGCATGATCTCCGGAAACTAAGAGGAAAAGTCTCTTGTTAGTTGCAATTGATGCCTTATTGAGTTAATCTTTAACTAGTGATTTATGATATAACCATATAGCATTACTTTTTATTTGGGTGAATAAATTTACGGTAAGGTCATTTCGGGCAATGACCCTAGTTTGATGGGCGAAATTTTCTTTGGACAGTGTTTAGAAACTATACTATTATGGCCATTTTCGAGTGTGAAAAAAGTTTATAACGTAAATTATCCCGATAAATGGTTTTTTTTTTTTTTTGTCAAACGATAAATTTTGTTAGATTAGATATTATATTAGTTACCGACATAGTTTGAACCCACGTCGTCATGTAAGGGCTCAACACATTTTCACTACTGTGATAAAGGGTCACTTGCAATTGGAGTAGGGTGGTTGAACTTAAAACAAATAAGTCTTCTCTCATAAAAATTTTTGATGGTTTTTGGTTGTGTTTTGTGGTGTGTCACACTCACATCCCTATCGGTATTTGGAAATACATGATGACGAGCTAATATATAGCTAACCCTCTATTTGCAGACAGTGGCCAAAAATTGTGCCGTTGGGTTTACCACTTGACTTTAATCAGTCCCCTTTACTTCTCAAGCAGGGTAAAAGATTGGGCCATTCTATACCCTTATTTAATATAATTTTATTACCAATATAATGAAATGAAAACTAAAGAAAAGAGTTTGAAAATTTTGAGTTTTAACGATAAGGACAAAATAAAGGGTAAAGTGAATAGTATCAGGATTGACTTTTTAGTACAAAAATGTGGTTTTTGGTTAAAATGAACAGTACCGGGAGCTTTTCATTAAAGTTCCCTATAATGAATGAAATCCATGAAGATTGCAAAATATTTGAGATTCAAAAGGTTGTATTCAAATTCCAAGAGGGCATGTAACTCGAGTAGTTCAGAGTGTCTGTTTCTACACTCGAGGTTTTGTGTTCAATTTCGTTCTTCTAATATTACTTGTATGAAAAATAAAAAAATAAAAAAAACTTGTTGGACAAATTGTGATTTCATGTTAGTAGATGATAATTAAATAATGCCTAAGTTTTTAGTTTACCCTTTAGAACCGTCCCCCAACTGCTATAGCTGCGACATTGGAAGAAAGCTCTATAGGTTGGTGTACAATCAAAATTTTAACAAATAAGGTCCATCCTACGATTCAATCAAGAAAGCACCCTCTAAGATTGCCTTTTTAAAAAGATAATGACATTTTGGTAAATCACATTCAATGTTTACTTTTAAATGTCACTTAATACTATAATTTAGTGATATATCTCTTTACTTTAAAAGAGAAGTCTTAGGTCTGATTTTTGCCAAAATCGAATCGAATTAATTATATGCATGGCCCAACATATGATGCAATTCTTAGAGCAAGTCCACCGGTGTATTTGGCCCGATGGACAAGCGACAAAAATGAGGCAATAGCCCAGCAATCAACTTCAGCCCATGCGAGCAATGGGGCTCGGGAGAGGCCCGATGGACATGCTAGGTGATGAATGGTTGATGTCAGGATGACGTCAGCCACAATATAAAATTAATAAAAATATAAAATATTAATAAAAATGTAAAAAATTTTGATTTAATTTTTCTATAAATATGTTATCATATCTTCCAACTTACACCGTAATTTTATATTTTCTCAAATACGTTTGGTTGTAATTTCTTATTTAATGACACGTGGTACAACAAGACCGATTAAAAATTATATCCAAAATTACAAATAAAATTATTTTCTATTATTTTATAAAATAAAAAATGCTAATATTTTATTGCCTATTGCCAGGGCTATTCAGTATAGGAATGCAGATGCAAAAGACAGTTACTGTTCATTGGAGGCTATTCAATAATGACTTGCCCTAAGTGGTCATTGCAACAATGGAGTTGCTCATAGATAGTATCGCCTGTAACAAGGTCGGCCTTGGCTTGAAGTCAAACCACCACCAAACTATGAGTAAGATGTATTTTGTTCACTTAGCCAAAGAAAAGGAATAAAACAAACATTCAAGAGAAAGGAGAATGAAATTTGGGTTTTTAAAACAAATTTGACCCTCAAAATAAAGAGTTAATTAGAAGTTTGTAGCTTACTGTATGAAAAATAAAAAAAAGCTTGTTGGACAAATTGTGATTTCATGTTAGTAGATGATAATTAAATAATGCCTAAGTTTTTAGTTTACCCTCTAGAACTGTCCCCCAACTGCTATAGCTGCAACATTTGAAGAAAGCTCTATAGGTTGGTGTACAATCAAAATTTTAACAAATAAGGTCCATCCTACGATTCAATCAAGAAAGCACCCTCTCTAAGATTGCCTTTTTAAAAAGATAATGACATTTTGGTAAATCACATTCAATGTTTACCTTTAAATGTCACTTAATAATATGATTTAGTGATATATATTTTCACTTTAAAAGAGAAGTCTTAGGTCTGATTTTTGCCAAAATCGAATCGAATTAATTTTATGCATGGCCCAACATATGATGCAATTCTCAGAGCAAGTCCACCGGTGTATTTGACCTGATGGACAGGCGACATAAATGAGGCAATAGCCCAGCAATCAACTTCAGCCCATGTGGGCAACGGGGCTCGGGGGAGGTTGGATGGACAGGCCAGGTGATGAATGGTTGACGTCAGTCACAATATAAAATTAATAAAAATATTAAATATTAATAAATAATGTGAAAAATTAATTTAAAATGTAAAAAATTAATTTTAAAAATCTGAAAAAAAAATAAAAATTGATTTAATTTTTCTATAAATATGTTATCATATCTTCCAACTTACACCGTAATTTTATATGTTCTCAAATACTTTGGGTTGTAATTTATTATTTAATGACACGTGGTACAAAGAGACTGATTAAAAATTATATCCAAAATTAAAAATAAAATTATTTTCTATTATTTTATAAAATAAAAAATGCTAATATTTTATTGCCTACTGCCAGGGCTATTCAGTATAGGGATGCAGATGCAAAAGACAGTTATTGTTCATTGAAGGCTATTCAATAATGACTTGCCCTAAGTGCCCATTGCAACGATGAAGTTGCTCATAGATAGTATCGCCTGTAACAAGGTCGGCCTTGGCTTGAAGTCAAACCACCACCAAACTATGAGTAAGATGTATTTTGTTCACTTAGCCAAAGAAAAGGAATAAAACAAACATTCAAGAGAAAGGAGAATGAAATTTGGGTTTTTAAAACAAATTTGACCCTCAAAATAAAGAGTTAATTAGAAGTTTGTAGCTTAAGTTAGATCGATATTTTCTTTCCCACGATGCTTATATGTAAAAAATGAGTTAACGTTACTTGTTTCAGCGTTGAATGTTGACATAGATGATGTTTCTTCTTTTCGTGACATTGAAATTTATTTTTTACCTTGTTTGAACTTTATACCTCATTATAGATGACCAAAACAATCGCTAACTTTATTAATTTTTTTGCATAAATAAACATCAAATGATGATTGAAAAAAATTAACCATATTGTTTGCCAAAATTGTAAACACCCAATTATTAAGATGATTGTAACCACCTTGTTGCTTGCCAAAAATCATTTCTTCAAATAGGAAAATATTGGTGTATTCAATTGAGAATTTGAGAGATTTTAATGAATTTATAAATTCATGGATTTTTATAGAGTTTAATTGATTTGTAGAAATTCATATAAGATTTGAGTTATTATTACAAATGGTCCCTGAAATTCCCTCAAAATCTCATAGGGAGATGTGAGATTTATGGATGCTTAAAATACGTTATGAAATCTCTCCAATTCTCTCTAATTCCTCAACTTTCTCAAATTCTTTAAAACCAATTTCTAATTAAATACACATAGGATGTTATAAACTTTTTTAAAATCCTAATTGAATACACTCGAATTTCAAATGATTTTAATAAATAATCTTAAAATTATAATTGAATACACTTTAAATTCATTAAAACAATTAAAATCCCTTTAAATCTCAATTGAATACACCCCTTCATCTCTAAACAATTAGTAAACTAAACTCAGGGAAATTTCCTTCACTTGGACAAACCCTCAATAAAATGTAGTTGTCGTTTATGGTACCCCCGGAAACAGAGGTAGTTAATTGGGGTGGTTTTCCGCTCATCTACTTCATCCAACATTTCCTCTCTACCAGTTTCAGACGCTTCCATAAATTTAATCCCACCGTTCACTCCCTGCTATGCCCTTCTTCCTCACGCCACTCCCTCCTCTCTCCCCACTCTAATTCCAAAAACCCAAATCTCAGAATTCAAGAATTCAGATCCAAAGCAAGAAACAGACATGGGTTCCTGCTTACTCGAGCATCTCAAGGCTCAGCCTTTCTGGGTTCTTGTGCTCTTCACTCTCGGCTCTTTCTCTCTCCTCAAACTCTCTCTCTCTTTCCTCCAATGGGTCTACGTCAATTTCCTTAGACCTGCCAAGAATCTCAAAAAGTACGGATCTTGGGCACTCGTCACGGGACCCACCGATGGCATTGGCAAGGCCTTCGCCTTCCAACTGGCTCGGAAGGGGCTCAATCTGATCTTGGTAGGTCGGAATCCGGACAAACTCAAGGACGTCTCGGACGCTGTCCTGGCCAAGTACGGCAAAACCCAGATCAAGACCGTCGTGGTCGACTTCACCGGCGACCTCGACGACGGCGTCAGGCGCATTCGGGAGACGATTGAAGGGTTGGATGTGGGACTTTTGATTAACAACGTCGGGATTTCGTACCCGTATGCTCGGTTCTTTCATGAGGTGGATTCGGAGCTGCTGAGGAACTTGATTAAGGTTAATGTCGAAGGTACTACGAAGGTTACTCAGGCTGTTTTGCCGGGGATGGTGCAGAGGAAGAGAGGTGCTATTGTGAACATTGGTTCGGGTGCTGCGATTGTGATCCCCTCGGATCCTCTGTATGCTGTTTATGCAGCTACAAAAGCGTGAGTATATTGCACCTACTATTTCACTTCTTGTTTTTATTTTATTTTTATACAAGCAATAGTGGAGGAGGGGGAATCGAATTCGGAGTTCGAGTTCGGGTTTAGAATGCTCTTGACTAATTGAGCTACGAGCCCCTGAGTGCGTAATTTTTTGTGTATTCTTTTATCTGGGATCCATTTGTGCTTATTGTTGTAATTGTTTTTCAGGTATATTGATCAGTTCTCTAGGTGCCTGTACGTTGAATACAAGAAAAGTGGGATTGACGTGCAGTGCCAGGTACTGTTTCTGTGATTTTTTTGTTTACTTATCGTTATAGCTAGCTCAGTTGGTTTGGTTTTCGCGTTTTGCGGGTAATTGATCAACGATTTGTTTGGCAAATAGAAAATATTCATTTGATCCATAACTTTGATATTAAGTATATTGTAAGTAATTGAAGCCAACTCTCAAATCATTAGAAGTAAACCTATAGAAAGGTGGTGCGTTGTGTATATCTTTATGTAGTGAAACAAAAAGTGGCTCTGGCTTTACAATTACTTTGAAATTATCAGAATCTTTCCCCCTGCTGCATATACCATAGTAGTTATATGTTGGCGTTTAAGTAGCTTCGGATCGTTTATCTGGTTTCCGTTTTAGAGTCCATGAGTACATCACAATGGTCGTCATGTATTACCTGATTGTATCACAGGTTGATGTATATGGGAACTGTAAAAACTACCGTTGAGATGTGATCGGCAATGAAACTGATGTCAACACAAATTAAAATTGGACTAATTGGTGCAGATTTGAATGGAAATTGAAGATCTCTGAATGTGAAAGGCAGTCAGTGAGGATGTCAGTAGCGATAGTTGAAATGAGTCTTAAGAGTCTTGTGCATCATGCTTCCTGCCTTTCTAATTTTGAACGCTACCCTGTCCGGCTTCTGATTTTAAGCGTAAACTTTGAGGTTGAGTGATATGTTGCATTAGGAAATGGCAATTAAACGTGTCCTAGACTACATTCAAAATTATTAAATGGTATCTAATACATGGAGGGTGAGAGCACTGAGAAGAACCCTTATATCCTGACTCTTCGTATGCATATTGCCATAGTTTGGCAACTTATCTGTTGAGCATTGGATGCTTGCCACTAGGGAGTAGGGATGATTGTTAGTATCGACTTTGCTTCGAGTTGTTTCCATTATAAACTAAGGAGTTTCTCTTTGCAGGTTCCATTGTACGTGGCAACAAAGATGGCATCTATCAGGAGGTCTTCCTTCTTTGTACCATCAACTGACGGTTATGCCCGGGCAGCTCTGCGCTGGATAGGCTATGAGCCTCGTTGCACTCCTTACTGGCCGCACACACTTCTTTGGGGTTTGGCATGCTCATTGCCGGAGTCTGTTGTTGACGCATGGCGTCTGCGATTTTGCCTGAGGATTCGGAAGAGAGGACAGCAGAAAGATTCTTCCCTGAAGCAGGCATAGATGACCGAACGCTACTGTTACGTTATTCAGATGCGTTGTTGGGTAGGTCATGCCAGTTTGGTTTAGCGGATTAGGACTTCGGAAATCTGATTGTATGCTTGGACTTCATTTTCTGTTGTATGTTTTGAAATTCCATGGTCGTTGTTGATTGGTGATCACTGTTTTCTTTCTTGTTAATGCCTTGAACTGCTCTCTAGTGAAATAGCCACATTGTTTGAAGATCTATTACTTCAAGGGAAATTTAACGAAAGGCTCTCAGTACGGTTCACTTTAAAGAAAAATCATATTTTTACTCCAAAAGTCAATTCTGGTACCATTCACTTACAACACCTTTTTGTCATTTTTGTTAAAATTCAAAGTTTTCAATCTCTTTTCATTAGTTTTCCTTTAATTCAATTAGACTGACAAGAACAAACTAATTGAAGCACCTTGCTTACGGGCGCAACTTGGATAGGAATATCCGATTCTAATCTCTTTGTTTGTACGAGGCTAGGTTGCGATATGGGTTTTCCTTATAATTCTCCATTTATTCTCATAAAAAAAATTGTCGCTTGGTACTATTGTTTGACTGGTATTCCTTATCACTTATACATGGGAATATGAATCGAAACATCTCTCGATTGGGTCTCAACTTGGAATTATTACCTCACACCCATTCTATATTTTCTCCCTAGTTGATTATAGGCATAATTCAAATAATCAATGCAGCTTCATATCCAGTTGTGCCCGGTTTCGGTGTAGTAGTTATATCTCGATTCATCCTTCTTCTTTTTTCTAGGGGTTTTATAATTGGACATTGAACCCATTTCATACGCTATACTAGCTTATGCTTAAAACAAATTGAAGGGATAAAAAGAAAATACAAACATGTGTCACGTTTGACGATATATAGTAGTGGGAGATTATGGGACGAAAGGTCATCATTCTCTTTGATTTGCACAACCAAAAAATTATTCAAAGGATGTACAAGAAGATCAAAAAATACGAGATTGTATAAAAAATCATGTGCAAAATAATATGAAAAATATAACGCAGAGGGAATTGCATGTATAGAGATAAAAAAAGAATCGATAATACAAATTCTTCGTTTCTTGGTCCGTTGTTGTAATAAAACAAATTAAGTAGAGAAATAAAAAATCAAGCCCATAAGTGAGCGGAAAGTGTCATTGGGCCTGAAGCACATTATCTCAGGCCCGTAAACATTTACCCGCCCTTCACATACGCCTTGAGCGCAGTACGCACCTTCCGGTTAATATACAGAGACCGACTGTTGCCGCCATTGAAATACCTCCGAAGAAAAATTGGTATGTGGGTTTCCTGTGTTTTTATTTTTAAGTCATAGGAAGTTACCAGGTCGATCAATGAGGAAGGAAAACTTGACTTTGGTCTCCCATACGGCGGAGGCCACGGTGTTCGTCGACACCAGCCTCGGCACCCACATCGCCGTCACCATCGACCCCAACGACACCGTTTCTGCACTCAAACGTAATATTATCCCATCCCTTCTCTTTTAGTATTCAGTCTGATACTGTTTTTTACCTCCCATTCAAAAAATTTAATCGCTTTTATTGTTTTTCTGGGTAAAGAATGCTGCTTTGAATAATTATTACCAAATTGGAAAATTTGGGTGTTAATATTTATGAATTTACAATTTGTTCAGCTCCAAATACCCAATTAAATGCATTGTTTTCGGCCTTTGAAGAGTCTTAGAAATCACAAGGCGGCTTGTAGCTCGAGTGATTAAGAGCGCTTATCTTGCAAACAAGGTCATGAGTTCAAATCCCCTATCCCGTAATAATGATGCTTGTACAAAAGAAAAAACTGATCTTATAAAGCTATAGGAAGATGCTTTATATCACAACTTTTCGTATGATTGTCATTAATGTGATTCACTTTACATCTACATTGTTCCATTAGTTATCATCCTTCCACTTTTTTTACCATGAATACTTGAAATTTGCGTTTTTATGTACTGTGAATGATTGTGTGAATGCCTTCAATGTGCAGGGAAAATAGAACATGAACATCTATTGTGCTTTACTAGGGCGGGAAAAATCGAAGTTGAAACTCTAAAGGTTTGTTTTTTTCTTAATGAACTGTTAATTTACTTTTGCTGAAATATAGCCTTGGTATTGAGGATGATTTGTATGCCTGGTAGGTAAAACGCAAAGGATTCTTTTATCACCTATCAGATTCCATGGTTGTTAGAAATGCTTTCAGGGTCAACAATAACTGGTTTGTTTCTGCCGATGCTAAAGATGTTCTGGGGAAAAGATTGTCCAATTTTAATGATTCAATGCCATTGCTACTTGAGGGGAACAAGCGTGCAGAAGAGAAAGTTAATATTGCTGACCAGGCTGGGTCAGTTGACTCTGCTAGAGAAACTTCAAAACAATTGGAGATAGGGTTCAAGAGTTCTGGTATTGGTCATTGTGCAACTTCATTTGATGAGACGGCCAATCGGCTGGAACCTGAAATACAGGAGGACCACAGCGTACGTAGCGAGGGGTACAGAGTTCCCAAAACACAAGATTGCAGGGCAGATGGCTCGAGGAAAGAAATTGATGTCCAATGCGATGTCTCTTCGGAAAAAGCTTTGCCTGCTGAAAAGAAAAGACAACGCAAGACTAAGCAGAGAAATGAAAAACCAGTGCAGTTAAAAGAAGACAGTGCTTCAGTTCTTGGATTTGGTAAAGAACAGTCGCAGCCAGATAATATACCACCTGAAAATTCATTAGGCAATCAGAGTAGAGATGTTCTATGTGACGTGACTTTTGGAAAGAAAACTACTACCAGTAAAGATGTTTCACAGGATATGGCAGCTGGAAACAAAAACACTACAGAAGAACCTTGCGGGAGTTCAGCTTCTAGTATGGATAACAGGTCACATTCTGGAATTCATATGACAAATGATCCATACAAGGGCACTGAAGTTCTTGGAAAACACATCGGGAGCAGGGAGAATACATCTAAGCATGGCAGTTTTGTGGTCTCCAATATAGCAGTGGAAGATGCTTCACAATCTCAGCCTGCTGCAAAGAAAAAGCGGAGGTTTGAAAACATATCTGGTCTTGAGGATTCACTGAAAGAAAATGATAAAGTGACTTCCAAGCCAGAGATTGCATCTGAATTCTCTTTAAGGGACACACAGAAAAATGCAAGTGCTATCTTATATGGTTCAACTGCCGAATCTTCAGAGAAGAAGAAGAAAAAGAGAAAAATTTCACCAAATTCTCTTCATGAAGTAGTTGCTGCAGCTCCTTCCGGAAGAGATGTTTTACAAGAGAGATCTGCTGTTGCTGCTTCAGGAAGTAATGATAAAAATTCAGGTGTAGAAGACAATGCTGCTTCTATTAATGAACAAGGTATACAAGCTTTAATGCCACCTAAACTCAATGGAATCTCTCAGAAGGGAAATCACTGTGCTCATGTCCAAGAGTTGCGGGAAAATTCTGGATTACCCTCATCACTGGGTAAGTTTCGTTTGCTCTATTGATATGTGATCAGTTATAGATTTTTTTTATTCCCTTGAATCCTTTCTAACTTAGATTTTCAAGAATTTAACTAATCTAGATGGAAAAGGGGTCTTTTGTCTAAGATTACTGCTCTTTCTTTTATAGATGTTAATAATACTGCCAATGTGGAAAACAAAAGTGGTGAGGCTGAAGAAGGATTGGACAACCGTCCTTCCTCTGTTTTCAAAGTTCCCAGTGAAGGTGTAATTGATTGCGTAGAAAGAATTGGAGAGGAGAGAGAATCATTACAGAGAAAGGATTCTGAATTGGTGACGTCTGAAAAGACACAGTTGCCTGGTCAGGATAAGAGAGATAGGAATGATACAAAAGTAATTGTGAAATCTGAATGGTTGGATGCAAATGGAATGGTCACTCCTAATAACACTAGTAAGAAGAAAAAGAAGACCAGAAAAACCAAGGGATCCATAGGAGAAACTTTGGTTGAATCAGGTGCAGGACACATTAAAGGTTCTGAGAATGGAATTTCGTTGGATGAACCTCGTGAAGCTGTACATGGTGAACATGCTAGTGATAAAGCTAAGGAGGAGGCAAGTAATGTTTCTAAGAAAAATGGGATAGATGTATTAGAAAAAGAAACGGACAGTTCTCATATCGTTGCGAAAACTGGTAACCTTGATCTCAGTGAGGTGGGGAACCTGGAGCAAAATGGCAAACCTCAAGAAAATGCAGAAGGTATGGAGCAGAACATCAAAAAGAAATCTAAGAGGAAAAAGAGTACCATGACAAAAGAAATCCCGAATTTGAAAGCTGAAGCGCAAAAAGTTGGTCACCAGGTTCCAACACCGACAACTGATATGTTGGACAAAACAAGTCCCATTGAACAATCAAATGGGAAAGCTGTGGAATCTGATAAGGGCTATGGCATGGAAACTGATTCGGTCCCTGCTCGGTCAAAATCCAAGCGTATTGACCCTACTAAAGCTCCTTCTCATGCACTAGAACACACTAGCATAAGTTTTGGGAACCCTCCTGAAAATGGATGCTCTAATGAGGCTGATAATAACATGGAAGTTTCTTGTGAAGGCAATAAGGACAACTTTGACAACCATCAGGTGCCTGGCCTAGGCCAGCATGAAGTTGCCACCTCTAAAGAAGTGCACGCCGAGGTAACTAGAACAAACAGAGCAGATGATAAACCAAAAAAGAAGCGAAGAAAGCTTGATGTACAAAGTGGTCCCTCGCCTGATCTGCAAAGTTCGCTCAAGTCTAAGAAGAACCAAGGGATCGATGGAAGGTCTGAAGCTGGCAACTCTAACTCCATACAGCCGCAAGGATCATCATCCAAGGGTGACGATGGAAAAAGGTTTTCGAAGAAAGTTCCTAAAACTGGGACCAAAGCCCCAACCCCGGATAAGTCTGATAAGATGAATTCCATTTCTAAAGCAGCCCGAACTCACAGTGGTGCTGACGTTTCTGGTATTGATAGGACTCGTATAGGGAAAAAGAATGATTCTTCAGCTGGACTGAATTCTAAATTGGAAAAAGCAAACAATAAACCTCTCCAAAATAAAATGGATAACAAGTCTCAATCAGGTGTGAACCGAAATCGTGTGGCCAGTGGAAAACCTTATGGTATCGATTATGGTGAAGTTGTAAACAGCCCAGAAAGGAGGAAGATCTTAGCTACACCAAGGAAAATTTTCAAGGATGATGACAGTAGTGGGAGTTCTGAAGATGAAGGTAAAGATGAACTTTCAAAGGCCAGCACCCAAACTCCATCAGATTATTCGTCGTCTGGCTACTCAGATGGGGAAAGCAATGCAGATATGAGCACACCAAGAAGCGGTAAGTTGAAAAAGAATTCATGTCTTGAATATTTATACCCACAGCAGTTTTCATGATTTCATTATCCGATACATTGCATTTTCCACAGGAAAGGCTGGTGAGAGAAGCGTCATAAAATCCTGGTACGTTTGTTAGCAGCCATGCCTCTTTAACAACTTTGTACCTTTCATCTAATTCGCTTGGTCTGTCGCTCGTAAGAAGATTTGTTTTTTTTTTTCTCCCTAAGAAAAAACCGGAATTGTAATGGGGATCAATCTGTCGCTAAGAACCACGGAGCATTGTTACTTTTATATTGAAATCTTCCTTCTCATCAATATCTGAGGCCTTTCATGTATTGTTTCATCGTGGAGCAGCACTTCCGGCATAAAGGACATGAATTGGGATGAATTGGCCAAAAGTTCTAGCACATTCAAGAAGGCAAAACTTACAGCGTCTCAGTCACAACTGGAGGAGGACAGCGAACCCATTGAACCCGTACCCGACAGTCAGCCTGTATCATAGTCATTGAACCGTCGCCAATGTTTTCGCATTCTCTCCGAGGCCTTGAGATTATGTTGTTTTCTGTTTTTACGTTTAGTTTGTCTCCCCTCCTTTGGAACCCTTTCAGCTGCATCGTATCCGTGCGGCAGTTTTGTCATGAATCAAAAGGGTCTTAGTGCGTGTAGAATCTGTAGATTGCTTCCTTTTTCGCCCCCTTTTGTTCCCGCCATGTAGTAAGCTTGTTTGACTGTATAATTAAGGCAGGTTTATGGATTATTTAAGGTTGCAATTAAAGTGGATTTTGTAGGACGATTTTGTCGCGGAAAGAAGTAACATATTTTCAGTTTGCTAAGCGGATTAGCAGGCTAATAGAAGCTGTTAATCTCCTATCTTTACGTTAATTTTTACTTTATGTTATGCAGCTAGTCAACAAAATCATGCATTGGGGCCACTGCAAATGCATTGTTTTAGTCGTTATGGAAATCATCGTCTAAAGTATAAATTTCGAATTAACCAAGTATTTTATTAACTTTTTAGGCTTAAAAATTCCAAATATTCCAAGCATGACGTAATCAGTATCTCTCACCATTCACATACCCACATTGGACAACTAATTTGATGTTTTGGTGTTTATTTTCAGCAATTAGGTCATACATATAAATCAAAGACAAATAAAAGGATAAAAATAAATAAAGTATGCAAAGAGAAAGAGAAGGGCGATAATAGTCTCAAAAATATATATATAAAAAGAATTACCGTCAAAATTATTATGTTCACATTCTAACTTTGGATTTGACTACTATATTTACATGTATTCACATTCTCAATTTTGGATTTGGCTACCATACTTACATGTATTGAATATACAATCACCATCTTAATTGTCAAATGGTAATTGTATTAATTACATATATTCACATATTTGACCATTAGATGGTGATTATAAAAAATACATGTAGTCAATCCCCTCAATTTGTCATCATTGATAAAACAAAATGACAACAAACTTAGAACGTGAATAATAGAAATGCTAAGGAGACTCTCTCAAAAGTCGGATTCTTCATCAACTCTCTATCACATCCCATTCTTCATCAACTCTCTATCACATCCCAGACTCACCGTAGCAAGATATTGTCCGCTTTGGGCCACGCCCTCACGGATTTGTTCTTAGGCCTTAGCCCAAAACGCGTCTTGCTAGGAAGAGATGGGCATGTACATATAAAACCAGGGACCAACCCCTACCCCGCCGATGTGGGATCTTACACTCTCTGTTGTCCACAACATTTTATAATTTTAGTACGAAAATTAACGTTAAAATGTGAGGTGTCAGAGTCTCCTTATCATTCTCATGAGAAAGAAGGATTATGTTTCTCTAATAGATATTAGATGGAAATCATTGCTCAAGCAAGAATGCATATACACAAATAATAACATGATTTGAATAAATTTTTTCCCATTAAACAAGAAATTATATTGCACATATTTGCAGAGTGACAATTGGTTTATATCAATCAACTGGGACCGTTGGATGGGCTCCCCTTTTGCCGTTTCCGAAAAACCACCTCCGTGTTAGCACCAAAACCGTCAACCTCCTTGACATGAACCAACTTACTCCTCCGAAACATTGCCACCAACGGCTTCACACTATACAGATCATTCGCCGAGTACTTATCCGTCCGCCGCGAGATTGCCACGTGTAAAACGCAGACCCCGCCGGGCCTCAACGTCCGTTCGATCTCGGAAACGAACTTCCGCGGGTACAGAGCGTGGTCGAACACGTTCGAGAACTCGAAGTCGAAGGTGTCGTCGCCAAATGGCTGGTTGTGGAAGTCGCCCTTGACCACGAGCGGAGGGAACGGTACGAGGTCGATGCCGACGGAGTCGGACACCCCGACTCGCTTCAACGCCTCAACTTCCTGGCCGACTCTAGCCCCGATGCAGAGGGCCTTGGAGCCGTTGGTGAGGAGGTTCTGGCGCTTCATTTGTTGGAAGACTTGGGAGAAGACTTGGATTTTTCGGTCCCAGTCGCGGGTGGTCCATAACTGGCGGAGCCTAGGGTTGTTGGTTTTGTTGACCTGCCGCTCGAGGTAGGCTTCGTAGGAGGTGTAGCCTGGTCGGATTCGGATGTCTTTGCCGGATGAGGTATTGGTTTCTGTTTCTTGTTGGGATTCGGGTTGTATAACCGGGAGGATGTTATTGTGTGTAGTGGCGACGGCGGTAGCGGCCGTCCTGTGGAGGTTGTGGGGTTGGAGACGGAGGACGAGAAGGAGAATGGGAAGACTGAGGAGGAGGAGAGAGAGGAACAAGTATTTGAAAGTCGGAATGTTGTGTTTCATGTTATCTCTGCATGAGTTCCCCTCACTTTCTCTCTCTATATCTCTTTCTCTCTTCAAGGACCTCCGTCAGTTCTCTTCGGCTTGTGTCTTCTTCCTCCTATTCCTTGAACCCTATATTATATAGGCATCTATTTTGTATAAATTTGTTGGAGGGGGAAGGAGATGTATATATTTTCCAAGTTTCCAGCAACAAAAAGGAAAGAGATGTATTCGCTCAATCGTATTTGTTTCCTAGCTGAACTCCTCGTTTTAAAAGGGTAAATTGTAACTAAAACTAACGTCCCCTAAACTTACTCAAAAGAAAAACTCTAACTTCACATCAATTACGTTGCCAGACAGAAGTTTTTTGTTTTGTTACCAGACTGCAAATTTTAACTATACAACGGAACCTATTTTTAGATTCGCAGTTTGATAATATAAATTACTAAACAAACAATTTAATAAGAAATTATTCTAATAATAAATATATTGGTAGTCAATTATATAATTCGGCAAAAAAAAAAATGATGAGACCAAGGTCCCAATGTACTAATGTAGCATGATTAAGGAGGAAGTCATTAGTCATATAATGGCATGTATTATATAATAAAGAATAAATTGACATGTATAAAAGTTAAAACATTGTAACCTTGTTAGCCAGTTAATTAATTAAAGCTATTTGAACATAACAGATGGATAGTGTAAATAGTTATATGATATTAAACTTCCTTCTTAGCTCTAAGACCTTTATTAAATACCATGTCCTTATTTGCATGAATAAAAAAGAAAGAGTAATGTTAGAGAGATCATATGTTTAAACCATATTTTTTGTAGATTACATAATGTGGCAAGTGATGGTTAGATTTAGGGACGGAGTTAGAAATTTCTTCTAATGGGGGCAATCCGAAAACAACTAACAAAACCTTATTATGGTATGACTTGTACCTAATATGAAAATGAGGATGGTTTCAAATGATGATTCATCACAATTTCAATGTTACAAAAATTTATGTGTAGTAATAGAAAGTGGCAAAATGAAGAGAAAAATATTAATAAATGAGAGGTGAGAAATGGGTTTTTCTTTTGAATGATGAAACAGGAGCACTTTTGCTCATGTTATATTTTATATAGGAGTTTGCTTGATATTAGATACATATACTTTCTTCAAATATAATATATGTATGTATATAACTACAGTCTGTAGCTTAACAAGAAATTACTTAAGTTGGGGCATCTGCCTCCAGTGAACCTTCATTGACTCCGTCTATAATTAGATTTCTTCTTTAAATTGTTAGAAAAATTCAATCATTAATCAACATATTACGTAGTCTATACAATATGCTCTAAAAACATGATCTACTAGCATTTTCCAAAAGAAAATGGAGATTATAATGAATGGAATTGTGGAATGCACCAACCACTCAGTTGCCTCAGCCACAAAACTATGCGTTAATTAATTATGTAAAAAGTAACTCTAGTATAAGGAAGATCATTAATAAACAAAGAAGATTAATATAAAACTTTACTATGACCAACCAGAGAGGGGAAAAGTGGTGTGTAAGTGCGCAAGCACGAGTCGAAGTGGCATTATTCTGGAGTCCCGATCGACCTGATATTTGTTAACAAAGTGATGAACATTGCATTGGTTACATATGCATATGCATATTGACATTGTTGCATGGCTTCCGTGACCTGTGATCACATCTGTTGCTTGTTGTTGAAGCCTAGCTACGTCTTCCATCTTGATTAGTTGCGATGAACACCACTCAGGCTCCTCCATTTCATGTGCCACACAAGCCTCAAAAGAATAAAAAATGTTATCGTCACTACATTTTGTACATCGCATAAGCAAATTTTACAATGTATATCTATACTACTTCTTCAGGGTGTCTTTGGAAGTGATTTTAAAATGTCTAAATCATTTTTGATGAAAGTGTTTTAGAACAACTCCTTAGTAAAATGCAAGTGAAATCTTAAAAAATCACTTGAAGTGCTTCCTGCAAGAAGAACCACATAACTGATGCTTCTTCCAAAATGCATTTTAAGTGCTTTTGGAACCCAAAAAATACTTTCAACAAAAGTTCTTTTAATCATTTTGAAAGAACTTCCAAACGATCTATATCATCGATGTGAGACCTGTTTGTATTAGTGAGTCCTATATCGACGGAGCAGTGATACAAATGTGATGTACAAAATGTGCTAATTAAGTCTAGCAGGTTACTCAAAGATAAAGTTTGGGATCATACCGACTAATTCTTATAAAAATTTCTAGTGCACATCAAAAGCACACATTTAAGTTACACGTCTAAACATAACATAATCTAACAGCTCTTGCTTAAATGTGGAACTTAAATATGCAATTTTGATGTATAGTAGGGAAAACTTCCTAATTCTTCTTACAAAATCTTTTGTTTTTGGATAATGCTTGTGTCCCAACCCCTTCTCTTGGGGAACTTACTTGCCCCTCACTTACGATTAACGAACTTTTATCGTCCGAACATCATAGTCGGAACTGTTCATTCACTTTATCATCAACTAATTAAAGGTCATATCTGCAAACAATCATCCATACGTGTTAAACCAATTAACGGTTTTGTAACAAGTAGCATCTTTAGGATGAACCGTTCATTTGTTTGATGCGTATGAATGGCTCAGGATCTCCAAATCAAATCATTATATATATATAATCCTTAAGTGATGATAAAGATAATGAATAGTTCTATATATGATGTTCGGACGGTAAAAGTTTGTTAACCGTAAATAGAGGGACAAGTAAGTCCCCTACGAGGGGGACACAAGTATTTTCATTTTTTATTGGGCCGAATTCCTTTGGTTGATGGGATTGGGTTGTCCACAATACCATTATGGACCGGGTTATTACTTGCTTTGAATAGGGATTTTTTAGGTGTGGTTCGGCCCAAAAACGAGTCAGAGGAGAATATGGAGATTCAAGCACAGATTCTCAACTGTTGTTTGTTAATGCGTTTACCCTTTAAGGGCAATGTTTACCGGTAGAAGAAATTATAATTACTTTCATTTTGTACCTGTGAGTAATAGAAATGGGAGTCATTTTGATTCTTCATTTTTCTGCGTTTACTAAAATGAATCACTTCACTTCTTAATTATTTTCTGTGTTTACTTATACGTAATAAATAGAAAAATTATAAGCATTCCCTTGAAATCTGTAATCAAATACTTAAAAATTAGGAATCATATGGCCACCTTGTGTTTGAGGGACTAGTTGATCCGATTCTTATTACTTGGTTCTTCACTTCTTTTCTTTTCCCATTTTGTTGAGTATATATGAGATATGGCCACCCTGTGTTTGAGGTTCGTTGTACGAATCAATCATAAAGTCATGAGACTTCAGAGTGCATCAAGTTCGAAATATTTTTGGCGAAGCTAAAATGTGAGTTGATGCCTAATCTAATCCAGGACTTTAAACACTAATCTTTCACTAGACTATTAACTAGCACCTAGCAGATGTCCAACTGCAGAGAACAACTGCATTACACTTGTAATGTCACTGTTACGAAATGACTAGCTAATTGTGTATCTTTAAGTTAAAAAATTAAAACACATGATATAATTTGACTGATTTGAAACATTGGACACAATGTTATCAAATTGGCGATAATGTTTCTCTCCCAATTGCACATTACAATTGGTGACAACATGACCATGCATTATCGTGGAAACTCATGAGCTTCAAACTCCGTTTTGCTCGAGTGAATAAACAGATTATATAGACACATATTAATATGCCATTAACACAAAAGTGCAATTACACGCAAGTTCATCAACAATTGTGCCATCGCACCCTATACAAAAAACCCATCACTCTAAGACCTCATCCTGTTGATTTGGTTCAAAGCCGGTTGTAGAATGTTGTACAGCACCCACAGAATCGCCGGAGCCACCACAAACAGCAACAGCTGCCCCCTGTTGTCACCGGCGGCATCAGCAGCAATCATGGCTATTTCGCCGGCGGACGCCTCGGGCGTCGAGACAAACCCGGACGCAGCCAACCCACCAAGCCCGAGCCCGACGACCACGCTCTTGTTTGTCATGCGGTTGATTTGGTTGAGAGCCGGTTGGAGAATGTTGAACAGAACCCAAGCGATGGCGGGAATGATGGGCAGCAGGAGGGCGAGGCCGCGGTTGTCGCCTTCGGCGATTTGGGCGACTTGCTGGGCGGCCAGGGCGGGGTCGGAGGCGCTCAGGGTGGAGAAGATGGCTCCGGCGATGGCGGTGCCGGCGAGGGAAGGGGACATGTTGGAGAGTTCAATGGGTTTTGAGAGGGTTAGGCCTTTTGGGAGGTTTTGAAATGAGAGGAGGGAGATGGGTTTTGCGGCGGTTAGCTTGGTGGCGACTTTGGGGGTGGTGGTGGAGCTCAAGCACTTCGCATTGATTATTGCCATTGTTGCCATGGTCGCTGCCATTTGTTTAGGGTTTTCTTGTGGAGAGCTTGGGATTGGTTGGTTTGCTTTGCTTTGCTTTGATTTCAGTTGTGTGCAGTGCAGAGGGAAGTGAGATCAGATGGGATTCAATGGTTGGTTTGGAGTGGCGAGTGTGGGAAATATAGATGTGGAGCAAAGTTAGGGGGGTGGGAACCAATAGAAATGGGGTGTGTGGATTCTTTTCTTATCTAGAGAGTGTGATTGGTGTAACAAGAACCTCATATTTACAATTTCTTATCACTTCTTGTAATTTGAGTTTATTGATGGCTAAACCACAAATTGTGTTAAGTTCTTTGTCACTAATTGGCCTCTAGAATAGTCGGGAAACATGCATGGCTATATGCATATATCAAATCTACAATGACATTTAGTTATGTGAAATAAGAGAAGTCGTGAGTTAGAAGAGTCAGAATTAGAGTACAAAATGAGTGAATATGAGATCAGCTACGTCCTAATCAATATAATACAGGATCAAGACAAGAATAGAGTGTAGCAAGAGTGAGTACGAGATCAAATACCTCCTAACCAATCTAATACCTGATCAGAACAATAACAGAGCATAAACAAAGTGAGTACGGGATTAGCCACTCCCTAATTAATCTAATACATGATCAAGAAATAGAGCATATAAATCCATAATTACAATATACCATGGGCCTATCCCAAGCCATTGAACCTCTAACTTGGCCTTTTGCCATCAACAAGAAGAAGGTGCTTATCATCCAATAGATCTTAGGAGAGGCAACAAAGCCCAAAACTCTTGGAAAATAAAAACAAAGCTCAAAACTCATAAGTTCAACAAATAGGTGAAAGGGAAACGACAAGTCGTTGAATTGATATTTTGCCATTTTGGTCACCCTCTCAACTTCCAAGAGTCCCGTCAAATTGGAAAACCAGACATTCGCAATCGCATGAATCGGAGCAAGAGATGCTAAAAACCCACACTCATCTCTTTGCTCCAGCTCAAGCTTTTAGGGTTTCTAAATTTCCCGACTTCCCAAACCCCTCCAAAGATGGCCACTTTATCGTCGTTTCGACCCAGCACAGTCCTCGCCCCATCTCCCAAGCCCCCGAACCCTCTCCTCCCACGAACCCACCACCTATACGGCTTTCTCCACTCCAAGCCCCTCCTCCGCGGCTCGCTCGTGGTGGCCCGGCTCGGCCTGGGTCCCGGTCTGATTCCCGAACCGGAAGATGCCGGAGCTGTGCTGAAGGAGCTGTTCGGTAAAGCCGAGAGCTTGCTTTACACGGTGGCCGATGCGGCGGTGTCGTCATCGTCGTCGGATAATTTGACTACTTCGAAACAGAGCAGCGATTGGCTTTCTGGGATCACCAATTACCTCGAGAGCGTTCTTAAGTTTCTGAAAGATGGGCTTTCTGCTGTGCACGTTCCGTACTCCTATGGCTTCGCAATCATACTGTTGACCGTTCTTGTTAAAGCTGCTACCTTCCCGTTGACCAAGAAGCAGGTGGAGTCCGCCATGGCTATGCGGTCCTTGCAACCTCAAGTGAAAGCTGTGCAAGAGCGCTATGCTGGGGATCAGGTGCAAATGCAATGCATACCCATCTTTCTTTCACCTAATTTAATCAAACCCATTTCATCAATTATTGAAAATTAGATTTTTATGAGCTCAAGTTGTAAACTTTTACTTGTAGGAGAGAATTCAACTCGAAATTGCTCGATTATACAAGTTAGCAGGCATAAACCCTTTGGCAGGTATAAGCTAATTACAAAACTCTTCTAACCTCCAATTTGATTATATATCTTATCCTTCTTGGTTTTTCGCTTCGTTTTGCGCCAGGATGTTTGCCTACACTTGCAACAATCCCAGTGTGGATTGGGTTATATAGAGCTCTTTCAAATGTGGCAAATGAGGTACCATCCTCTCGTATTCGTGTTAATTGGTTTTTAGTAACCTCCTGTTATTTATTTATGCTTTATAATCACTCCGAGCTCTTATTAAGTGTGTGCATTTCTATATAAAGGGACTCCTTACAGAAGGCTTCTTCTGGATACCCTCCTTGGCTGGTCCTACAACGGTTGCTGCTCGACAAAATGGAAGTGGCATCTCCTGGCTTTTTCCATTTGTAGTGGGTGTTTCTTCACCTTCAAGCTAAAACTCTCCCTTTATCTCTGTTTATTGCCCTGATTAACAAAAAATCTTTTTAACTTGGATTCTATGCAAGCCTTACAATTTTTTTCCTCGAAATTATGTAGCTATCTAGTTCAGACTCAACACTTACGCAAATCTCAAATTGCTCTCTATTTTTGTTTCCAGTTTTCTACTCTTAAATGTCTTTATTTATTGTTTTTGTGGAGATTTTGTATTCGCTTGAAATTTGGATCGTTCTGATGTTTGCTTTACTAGATATATAATTACGACCCACCTATGGTTTGTGGATCTCATTTTCACTTTTGGTTTCTTATAAATTTTCAGGATGGTCATCCACCCCTTGGATGGTCAGACACGCTGGCATATCTTGCACTGCCTGTTTTGCTGGTTATCTCACAGTACATATCTGTTCAAATTATGCAATCAACACAGCCACAGGTCAGTCATTTGACTCAGTTCCCTGGTCCAAACCTTGGTTAGATAAAGTTCACTAGCACTTCTATGTCTGACCTTCTTTGGTACTGGGATTTCTTGTTTGAGCCAGATTTACAATTACTCATTCTTTTCATGTGGTATCCTTTTTTTCAGAGCAACGATCCAAACATGAAGAGTTCTCAAGCAATTACCAAGTTTCTTCCTTTGATTATTGGTTATTTTTCTCTATCAGTGCCTTCTGGTCTAAGTCTCTATTGGTGAGCAGATGTAAAACCCTTTTGTTCTATGAACACCATAGAAGTTTTTATTTGTATTTTTCAAATTCTAGTGAATCATTAATCTGCATTAGAACGACACTGGTAACTTTCCATTTTGGTGATAGTCTTCCCTATGTTATCTTACATATTTCATATACGTGTGTGCAGGTTCACAAATAACATACTGACCACAGCACAATCAGTATGGCTTCAGAAATTTGGGGGTGCGAAAAATCCAATTACTCAATTAAGTGATAACATTATCAAGGAAGATGAACCCCAAATTCTGAAGTCTGTCTCTGAATTAAAATCAATACCAAAGGATACCAAACGAGAAGAAAAGTTGACGCCAGAGGGTCTACGACCTGGTGAAAGGTAAATGGTCTTTCCTGTCATTTCTCTATGTTTTTTCTGTACATATAGTGTTTATGTTCCTAATAGTTTGTGATATTCCAGATTTAAAATGATAAAGGAGCAAGAAGCACGAAAGAAACAACAAAGAGAAGAAGAAAAGAGGAAAGCTGAAGAGGCTGCAGCAAAAGTGACTCAAATAACTAATGACAGACATGAGGGAGAAACCAGATTACATGAGAATGGAAATGGAGTTAAAGTTGGATTAGTTGTTGACAAGAGTGAAGAAAATCAATCTCAGACCACAACTTATAATTCCTCTGATGTTAGAGTTTCTGTGAATGGTGATCAGTCTATACAGGACACGGAAGAAGACCACAACAAAGCGTCCACGTTTCAGATGGAAAACAGTGAAGTTTCTACTGATCTTGAGGTTGATAGGAGGGATGAGCAGAAGTTGAATGGAAGTCTAGGTGACAAAGGTATCCTGGTTGTGCTTTGATATTTGCAGTTAGCGCTTTCTTTGTTAATGTGTAGGGTTACTAGGGTATAATAAAGAAGATTTAGACAAGAACAAATTGAACAAATAGTTTAGGCGGCTTCTGATTGAAATTTATTCTCCGTAATACAATCGTTTGACTTAAGGAAAAGAAAAAGGGCTCTAGTAAACTTAATCGATGTATGCTTGAATTATTTTGACTTGCCTTCTGATTAGCAACTGCAAATTTTTTCTTGATTTTCAGGAAGCAGTTGATGTACAAACTCCCACGGCCACTATGGATAAAAAAAAGGTTCTGGAGAAAGCACACATCAAGTGAGAGGGGAGTGACCAACCAACCAGAGTGTAAGCATTGCGACAGTACTGGTTAGTCAAGTTAATCAGATTGACAAGGCTAGTTATATATTTGTCAAAATAGAAAATGGGAAGCAGGCTGAACATTCTAAAAAGCAATCACTGGGTGTATATTACATCATATCCAAGACCGACGAGTAGGATCAACGAGAAGATTTTGAGGTTCTGCTTTGTAGCTGGAAGTTTTCGAATGCGTGTATGATCTATGCAACAATTTTTTCTTTATTTTTTTGTTATATTAGGTGAGAAGAGGGAAAATGGATAGGAGATTTATGGAGATGTTCTTAGAGATTTTTTTATTGCTCATTGTGTCACCACAAAACTAACCAATAAATGATATAAAATTTCAGCTGGTTAAATTCCTTGTGTAGCTCTGTACCTGTTTGTTTATTTATTTTTTTTGCACACCAACTGTTCTCAGCTGGTTTCCTGCTTGGTTTTTTATGGTCTCCTAGTTCCCTTCAATTGGATTGATTATTTCTTGGGTGTCGCCAGTTCAGTCACGATTGTATTCAACTTGTGCTATGACATATTTTCTTCGTCAATGGTGTGCGTCGCCTTGTATGGTATTTTGAGACATACATGTATAGGCGTAGACAGTGTTTAGCGGGAGACATGTGCAGCCAGTAGTTAACGTATATGTGTTTATTACCTTAGCGTACGCATAGAAGGTAACCTACAATAATGTTTCTTCAATTAGAAAAGGGTAATATTTAACTCGTTAAATTGAAGCTAATTCTCTTCTTTATACTCAATAATATCTTAACCTAAACTTTTTTATGTCTTAATGTTATCCTATGGATTTTTATTTTATTGTTTCAGAGTTACCCTCAGTAGTTATTTTATAGTTACTTATTTACACGAGTAACTTTATTTGTCAACATTTGTTTTTAGTAAAAATATATCAATTTTCTTAAAGACTAGTTTGCGTTAAAAAGATGCATTTTACATAAATAAAATCTTATTTTAAAATACTATATACTCCTTAAAAGAAGATAAATAAGATACTCTATATATCTATATACATATATAATTATATATACAATGTGAATTGCATGTAATAAAATTATACTTAAAAAAAAAATAGAACAAGCTTGTACTTCAAATTATTTTGAAGTACAAGCTTGTTCTATTTTTTTTTTAAGTATAATTTTGAAGTACAAGCTTGTTCTATTTTTTTTTTTAAGTATAATTTTATTACATGCAATTCACATGTCAGTGTCAAGTGTGTCATTGAGATTATTTTTCTCCTGAACTTGAGTGTGTTAGCGAGTTTGTCAGCAGGACAATAATTGATGGCATTTGAAAGGAGTTGATTTCATTGACCCAAATAAAAAAGGAGGAAAGAAGTTAATTATTTCTCACCTGAACTTGATAGTGTTAGATCATGCTACAATTAATTGATAATTTAACGATAGCATTATAATTAGTTGCAAAATAATGCTGCTTAATTAGTGATCAGTGAGAGTTGAGAACACAATTCGTCGAAATTAAAAGTTGACTAGATGTTATATTTATGTGATGAATAATTTGACCCATGGCATTTGATAAAAGTGAAAAGACTTAAATGCAATATTATCGGTTTAGTACTATAGTTTAGTTATATTCTTTTTCATTTGTAAATCAGAGATCTTAAGTTTGATTTTTACCAAATGAAAATTTAAACCACGTTGTCAGCCTATTATGAGGCTTCACACCATCCCTCATTCTCTTCGTGTAAATAATATGTCCAAAAAAATTCCAAGATTAGTGAAAAATTTACAAACACTCAAATTCACATGCGTGCATGATTCATGCGCAAAAAAAAGTCTGGAACTTTTCTTATCAGCAATGGCATGCATGCAGCCGAAGGATGTAAGTAGGCTGGCAGCCTGCAGTGCAGAGTGCAGACGCATGCAGATCAAGTGCATGGCACGCATTTTCATTTTGTCTGCCGTGCATATATGTCGCAAAAGCTTTGGAAACTAATTTGTCAAATTAAAGGAGTTTAATCATATTAATGCAAATTATGCAATCGTTAATTATCATCCCATGTAGCTATCTGGCTCTAACGTTGGTTTGGAAATGAAGCTTGACTTGGTTTGGTCAGGCATTCTTGTTAAGAATATTTCAGAATAGAGCCCACGACTACTACTAGTTACGTTTACATTATATCGATTTAACTGTCTTTATAGTCCGACAAATCTTTGAGTTTTATTATAAAGAATTTGGGTGCAATGAAAAATGAATTTTTAATATTATATTTTGATATATTTGATTGCGTTAAATGTTATTGATGATATAGTATTTTACATGACAAATCATCTCTTAGATGTTAGAACAGTGAGAAACTTTTTTAATTTTGGCCGGGCAGATCAACTTTAACCACACTCATCAAGCAATAGTTTTCAAGTTTGTGCGTAACGTAATCGTGGAAGGATCTTAGAGAAATATTACACCTTAGATCCAGCAACCCTAGCGAGCTACAAGGTGGACATGAAAAATAATATGAAATGATTATATTAAACAAATGATGAGTACATTAACAAAACGACAGATGGTGCAGCAGCAGCGGCTGTCTGTTTCACAAGTGTCATGTAAATATATAAATATACTAATTACTGCATGCATTTTTAATTCGTGTCGACATTGAAATCTTGCTAATAATGATGTTGATGATGAAGCTGATCCATGCCTGCATCACCGTTGTTTTGGATCTTCCCCTCAAAAGCATCCATAGTACCTTTGTTTTCGATATTGATCTACCGAATTGTATTCAGATAATCAGACACTTAATTATTGGCCACTTCGATTTCCTATACCTTTTCAACATCAATATTATCATATGTTACAGGGAAATTTATTTGGGACTTATTAAAGTCCCATTTACAGAAATATATTACTAAATATATATATATATATATATGGACTTCGCCCTGGTAAGTTTATGACATATACTTTTTTATTATTACCGTACAAAAATATGCTTTAGAAAGTAGTTAATATAAGTTATTTGTAATAACATAGTGCGTATAATGACTTATTTAGAGTGACAATGACTGTTTTAAATGTTAATTAAGTTAGCTAAAAGGGTTTGTGGAGTAGAACACATTTATTTTCAGTGACATATATGATCTCATGTTGAAAAGGATGCAAAGGGATTTGAAGGAGAAAGTCCCGTGTAAACCTACTCGGTAAAGGGAAAACTAGAAAAGAAAATAGTAAATTAGGGTTCTTATGAGAACTATTTTGTTTTTAATTTTTTTATTTAAGTTTGATATCCTTGAGATTCAAAGAAAGTATATGGCACAAATGAGAGAGGGAGAAGAATGATGGAAGAGAGGGAAAAGAAAAAGAAATAAGGAATGAAAATAAAAAAATGAAAAGTGAAAACAATTTAAAATTGTTTTTGGTATGTTGGTTTTTAGTTGCTATTTTTTATGTGTTTCCTTATATGCTTTTTCTACATCTTTCATATCATCCATCATTTACTCTTCTTCATCTCTCCGAACCAAACACTACAAAAAAAAAGGTTATTAAATAGACTTTCAGGGTGTGTTTGTTTGCACTCACTAGCATTCACTAGACTGGACTAGACTAAGTGGGAGTCTAGTCCCGTGTGTGATACAAATTGGGACAAGTTTTAATGACACTCGCCCTGACTAAACGGGACTAAGTAGTTCGCTAGGGGGTCTTAGCGAGACCCCCGAAATAGGCAGGATTGCTAAGCCCAACTCCTCCTGCTTCGTTCCTCCTCGCTTCGCCCTCCCATCAACTTGTTACTCACAAGATGTGGAACCTAGGTCCCATATACAAACTCTGCCCTGCTTCGCCCCTATCATTTACCATTTTCAAACCCAGATCCCACAAAATTGGAAACAAAAGGCAAAAATTTCTGCAATATTTCCATTTTCAAAACTAGATCCAAATCCAAAATTCAGAACAAAAAAGTGGAAAAAAATACAAAATCGTTGTGCATCTGAAACGCTCAGCAACTCTGCTCACACTCCACCTAGTCCAGACTCCCTGATCGCAGACCTTTGCTATTGACGCTGGAGAAGCAGACCCATGAATACCCAAATGACCCAGACTCTGAATGGGTTCTGATTTGCCAATTGGGTCCTAGAAAAATTAGGAAGAAAAGAGGGAGATGAGCAGAGAGAAATAGGAAGAAAAAGATGGAGGTGAAGATGGAGAGAGAGAGAGGGGTGAAGAAGAAAGAAGAAGAAACAGAGGGAGAGGGACGGAGCAAACTTGGAAAGAAATGGGAAGATTAGTGGAAAATAATCAGGAATGGGGATGGGTGGTTTCTAAAAAAAAAAGATAGTGGTAGTAATAAAATATTACTAAATATGTATTAAATAATATAAAATATTAATAAAATATTAGTTAAAAATATATTTGTTATTGTCCAGCTTTTTAGTCCAACACTGCACCAAACGCTTCACTAAGTTAATCTAGCTTAGTCTAATTTAAGCCAGTCCAGCTTAGTCCCTAAAGCTAGTCCAGTCCAAGATAGTCTAATGTAACAAACGCACCCTCATAGTACTTCAATTACAAAGAATAACGTTGTATGTAAAGATAATATTAATAATTACAGTTGGCACACTAATTAATGGAGATCAAAAGGAAAAACTATGATTTTAAGCTTTTTAACTTTTTTGCATGATGGAAATTGGGTTCCATTTTTATGCAAGTCTTGAACATGCTAGACGGTTTTTGTGTCGTCGATACAAGTTGCATGCATGATGAAGGCCTATGTTTGATGTTTCCTCCTATTTTCGACAGCTAACTCGATTGCATGTGTGTCCCTCCAGCACCTGCCTCGTTGATCGACAGATCCCATTCACGTTGCTTTCGAACGACGAAGATCATTTCAACCTCACTCTATACAACTTTTGAGGAAGTAAAATAAAAAAGGACCATCTCTTTTATCTTTAAAAAAAATATTCGATTAGCATATTCTTGTAATTTAAGTTTTTGGATCATCCCTTAATTTCATAAATCAAATAGAGCACCCAATTGTTTCGATAATTCTTCAAAGCTCATTACTTTGATTTTAATTTCCATATTATTTTAATTAGTTTTACGGTGCCATATCAACTGTTTTATGGTATTAGAACAAATTGTCTTACGTGTGAAGCCCAACGACCACACGTGCTTCACGTTATCCCGTTTGTGGTTTTTACGTGTTTGATTTGAAAATTTCTTTGAAGGTATGTTTTGATAATGAATCTCACATTGATAGAAGGAGTAATCTTGCATCGGCTTATAAGTTGAATTACTCTTTATATTGCCAATTAATTTTATGATGAAACTTCATGTTCATAAATCGATTTACAATTTTGAAGATAATTTATACCAGCTACACTAGTCCTTGACAGAAAATATGGGGTGTAATGACACTCAATACAAAGAATTCTGTCAAACTGGGCAAGCTGTAGTTTTCATTCTTTGATTTCTTTCTAAATATAAAATATCTTAGGTATTTTAGAATTGTTGATCTCTTCAATTATGTCCTTTCATATAGGACATTTTACGTATAAGTTCTTAATATTATTCATGCCCTCAAAAGGTTATTCTGCACTGTTAATTTTTTATATTTAGAAAAAAATACATATTTATGATGAGTGAGGAAGGACACGTTTGGAGTGTCACTAACATCTTCCTAACATTACGCTTAAAAAAAACATTTCAAACCTAATAACTTAGAAATTTGACTTTATAATGTGGAAATGATTCTACATTAATGGTCAGTTAGAGCACGAACAGGTGAACAAAAGAAAGAGGTTTTTTTTTTTTTTTCCCATTGAATTTTTAAAATATTTTTGTGCAAAACATACCGTTAGGTGTTTTTATATTTTTTTAATTTGTAATATATTACTACTTCATTATTGAAGCACAGGTGAGGGTCATGTGCTAGGTAGATTAGCACCAAGACGTAATGCATTGGGACCAGTTTTATTTGAGTTCAACTAGTTTCAAGGAACCGTAGAACTCAAGTATATATGAATTATACTGTTATGAATAGTCTACTTGATTAGAGAAACTTATATGTAATTAAACCGCAAATTAAAATAGCGGTATGTTAAACTTATTATACCTCGTTATGTGTTTTAACTTATTAACTACCTAAACGTCCTAATTGCATGCAAATTCCATCTCCGATACCGTAGCAAACTGCATGATTTTCATCTCCAAAACCGGGGCAAACTGCATGATTTTCATTGAAACAAAAAAGAGAACAAAAGTGGAGATGAAGCAAGCTCTGAGTGTGAGATATCATAGGTACGTATGGACCTTGCCAACCCTTTAGCCTCGTGGTTTTATACAGTTCTTACATTGCCAAATCAAATCATGCGTTGGAGAATAACTTTCACGAGTAGTAACATTATAGCTTTTTGATCTGGTCCCCCCGCAAACACACAAACCCTGGCTTGTTACAACTTACAGCTCTCACTTTGTTAACTACCATGCTTATATATCCCCTCTGCAGTCAACTAAATCTTAATTTGTTTTCCTGAACTAAATGTCTTAGCTTTCATTTTGTTAAATACCATGTTACCTCAAAAAAATAAAAAATGAAATGGAAGACCATGATGTAGAATGCTAAGTCAAATAACGTTACTCAAGAATTCCGTGTCTTTACATTAAGTTTCAATTTAAAACACGCATTTACCAAACGTTTTATACGTGTTAGTTGTGAATAGCTATTGAAAAAATGAATTGTAGCTCATCCAATACACATGTAATTAGGGGTGGACAATCGAATCTTAGACCGGCAAGTCGGGGCGGATCTATGCGATACCTTACGTATTAAGTGAAGTGGTAATGCTAATGCTAGACTACAATTAAAAAGGATAAAATTACAGCCCTAATTATCTTGGACTTGGGAGAAAACATACTGTACCCTCTCAACTAATTTGACTCCAAAACATCTCAAACAAGAACCAAATAATTTTAAATTGTCATCATTCGTGTCTAATGCAACCGACTGGACTTTAAAATAATTTCAATAAAAATAAAAATTAAATTATAAAAATTATAAAAAGGATTCCTATCTGGTTCGTGATGGTTTTCACCTTGGTTTTCGTAAAACCATAAGGATATTAGGAGGTGATTAAATTAGTTGGAGTTTTACCATCTCCGTAGTCAAGAGGAAGAAGGTGACGTGTAGGAATGAGCATACTACAAATTTATAGTAACTAGAAAAGCTTCATCACCACCCAAAGCTCATAAGAGAGATAAAAGGGAAGAGAGTCACCTCCTGAAATCCCCCATTGAAAAAAACAACGAAAACCAAAATTCCCCTTCCTTTTTATCTCTCAAAATCGTTTGAGAAATATCCCATCCCACTCTCTGCCTTTTGATCACAACCCCACTTCTCTGCTCTTTCATTTGATCCAATTTTTGCTGTTTTTGTCTGAGAAAAAAACGTCAATTTCTCTGCCAATTTGTCGACGGATGCTGATGATGGGTTTTCAGGAATCTTGGGTTGCTCCGATATGTAATTCTTCGTTTCCTAGTTGTTGGGTCTCGATCTGTGTCGATCGTAATGTAGAATTGACAAAGCTTGTTGAGCATGTGATTGTGTTCTGTTTCTGCTGGATTCTTTGTCTCTTCGATTACTTTTGGTGTTTGATCAAGTTTTTGTGAATGGTTTTTTGATTTCTCCGATGATTTTCTGATCTGGGTTTGTCAAAAGCTTTGATTTTTCTGGATAATTATTGGCAAAAAAGTTTGCTTGTATCTGCAGCCCCTGTTATTTATATTAAAAATATGGAAGTTAATTTTGATCGGGTTAATCTGACCCGTGTCAGTAAAAACCAGTTTACCTGGATTATATTTTATGTTTTGATGTCAAAATTCTTTCCTTTATTCGGATGTCTTTTGCCGGTTGGAATATCCATTCATAGAAGACTGGTATTCTTCCCTTCAAAGTCTCCATCTTTTAGTGTTCCTCAAGTTTGTTTTACTGTTTTAAGGTTTTGGGTTTCTTTGTTAACTCCTCTTGATTCGGAAAGTCCGAAAATTTTCGGTTTTTGTTCTGATCGAACTGTGATCAAATGATCGGGTTGTGAATTTTTCTGGTTTGTCGAATTTTGCAGATGTTTGATGCCATGACATGTTTATTGGAGATAACTTGTTGCATTTTATGTTCTTGTACTTGCTGTCATATAACGAGGTTTTATAGGTATGTATTTTTTTCTTTCTATTTGTAGGTTTTGAGACTTGAAGTTGTTGATCAATGACATAATTTTCGAGGTAGATACCGCCGCGTAGATTCTCCGGTGAATAAAATTTGCAGGAACTTATTGAAGTTTTAAAACTTTAGATGCTAATGTAATGTTGGATAATTGAGAGGAGTAATGTAGTAATTGTTGTCCCAATATTTCATAATTTTCAGCAATTTAGAACTTTGCAAAGCTTGGCCACTGTGAAATTTTGGCAGTGCCAAATGGATGCCACTGCGAGCGGAACCCCCACTATACAATACCATAACATTCCTGACCAGCCAATTACCACTATTGTTGCCACTCCTGTACCAACATTTGAAAGGCGGCAACGCCATTGCTTCGGGACCTCCACCCCCGGAGAGTTCCCTTTAGCTGCAAACCCCTCCATTGTCCTCCATGTCCTTACTGCCTGCAATTTGGATCCTCAAGACCTTTCAAAGTTAGAGGCAAGTGACATTTTTCTTTATTTTGGTAATGCAGCGGCATTTTAAGTTATAATGCTTCTGGTTTATATTTGGCTGTGTGTTTGTTGCAGGCAACATGTTCCTTTTTTAGGCAGCCTGCACACTTTGCTCCTGACTTTGAATTGTCCATATCGGAGCTTGCTGCTCTGGACATGTGCCAAAAAAGAGCTATATTTAAGCCAATGACAGCCGAACAGCGTCAAGAATTGAAGCAAAGATGTGGGGGTTCATGGAAACTTGTTCTGAGGTTTTTGTTGGCTGGAGAGGCATGTTTCCGAAGGGAGAAATCGCAGGCAATAGCAGGGCCCGGTCACAGCATTGCTGTGACTTCAAAAGGATCTGTCTACTCATTTGGCTCAAACAGCTCAGGACAGCTTGGACATGGCACAACTGAAGAGGAATACCGGCCTCAGCCAATCAGGTTGCGAACTCTTGACCACTTCTCTGACCCGAATCTGTAAAATGCAAGAAAAAGGAAAGAGAAATTGTTGACATAAACGAAAAGTTAATGGAACTCCATTGTGTTGCAGATCTCTGCAAGGCATTCGAATTATTCACGCAGCTGCTGGGGCTGGCAGGACAATGCTGATCAGTGATGCGGGGAAAGTTTATGCCTTTGGAAAGGACTCTTTTGGCGAAACTGAGTACGGGGTTCAAGGATCGAAGCTGGTTACTACTCCACAGTTGGTTGAGTCTTTGAAAGACATATTTGTGGTACAAGCTGCAATAGGAAATTTCTTCACGGCTGTGTTGTCAAGAGAGGGCAGGGTGTATACATTTTCCTGGGGCAACGATGCCAAACTCGGTCACCAAACTGAGCCAACTGATGTTGAGCCTCATCCTTTATTGGGAGCACTTGAGAATGTACCTGTGGTGCAAATTGCAGCTGGATACTGCTACCTTCTTGCTCTGGCTTGTCAACCTAATGGCATGTAAGGATTGTCTGTCTTCATCCTGAAACAGTTTTTGTTATTGTAGTATTTGCATTAAATCTTATATGAAGATTAGCATTGCTCATTTGTGTGATCTCGATACCTTTCAGGTCAGTTTACTCTGTTGGCTGTGGCTTGGGAGGGAAGCTTGGACATGGGTTAAGAACTGATGAGAAGCACCCCCGACTTATTGAACAATTTCAGGTTTTGAACCTTCAGCCGATGGTGGTTGCTGCTGGTGCTTGGCATGCCGCTGTGGTGGGGCAGGATGGACGCGTCTGCACTTGGGGTTGGGGCCGTTATGGCTGCTTGGGTCACGGGAATGAAGAATGTGAATCAGTTCCTAAGGTTGTGGAAGCATTGAGCCACGTGAAAGCGGTGCACGTTGCTACAGGGGATTACACAACCTTTGTGGTCTCAGATGACGGTGATGTGTACTCATTTGGTTGCGGAGAATCAGCTAGTCTTGGACATAGTACTGCCGCCGATGGACAGGTCTTGTTTATTTCTGCTGTATTTCGTATTTCATATCTTAATTTAGTTGGTTTCCTTAACTCACATTGCAGAAAGTCGATGTATGAAATTAATTTGTGAACACAAATTACATGTTCCAAAATGGTACCAAATTGCTGCACATCATCTTTCATCAGTAGAATGACTTCACCATCCTAAAAGATATTTGACACTGTTTTCCTTGTAGATATAACTCACAAGCTTCTTGTTGCAGAGTTGTATTATGTGAACGGTTATTTGTTTTCACCAGTTTGGGGCATTGCATAGGATGAAAGGCCGTCCAGTCTAACAAAGTTTCTGAATCTCGTTCGTGTGTTGCGTGTCTTACAGGGAAATAGGCATGCAAATGTGTTGGCACCAGAGCTAGTGACATCACTGAAGCAAGTGAACGAGCGGGTTGTACAGATCAGCCTCACCAACTCCATATACTGGAACGCCCACACTTTTGCACTCACCGAGTCAGGGAAGCTATACGCATTTGGAGCGGGAGACAAAGGGCAACTAGGCATTGAACTGGTTGCCAACCAGACCGAAAGGGGAAAGCCAGAGCTGGTCGATATTGATCTCAGATAGAGTTCATCGATATCGCCGGCTTTCCCGGCCACACCCTAATGCTCTATATCCTCTAATTTACCATCATAACTCATTGCATTTGACGTTTGCATTTCCATGTCTATTGTGTACATAGAAACAAAGAATTGTGAAGTTTCAAGTTTATTAGGTTAATAGGGGCTTAAAACAGATTGCCAAGTGGTTGTTTATATCTCTGAAAATTTGGCTTGCTCTTAGGCTTCAAGTAGTTGTTGATAGCTGATGATACATTTGTCAAGGTTCATTTCATGACTTATTTCATCTCAAAATTAAATTTATGATTTATTTGCTGGGGTGAAAAGTGAAAGATGTTCATGCATCACTTTCCCTTTTTCTTTAAGCATTGTGATACACAAGTACACATGGGTCACTGTCTTTGTTAATTGTAGGGGCCACTGTCCACTTGGGTCACTAAACTAAGTTTTTAGTCGGGAACGAGGTAAACTTACATGTAATTGTGACGTTACTGTGTCATTGTTTTAACATTTTCACATAGCAATAGTAGCATATGATTGGTTCGAAATATCTGCTCTTGACGTTCTAGTTGCATGCAAGTTTTTTTTGTGATGGGAAATTTGAGCATTTGTGTGGAAATTTTGTTCCTGTTTGCATTAAAATGGAGTGGTGAGAATCGACTGTCAACTTGGATATGATTACCCATTTTCGTTACCGGATTTGGATGGTTAAGGAATTGGGAAGGGAAGTTTGTTTAGGATTTCTTGTGCATGATGATGGCTAAAAAAACCCACAAAGCAAAGGAAGTTGGAGGCCCAAACAAGAGAGTTGCTACCTACCCGTGGGGTTAGGGTGCTCACTAAGGCCATCTCCAACTGAGGGCTGGCCAGAACTTGTTTTAGCCATCTGACCTCCAAGATATTAATATTTTAATGAACAGTACATGGTCATATTTGCCTCCATCTCCAACCGAGGGCCAAAAGGCTATAGGGCTCGTTTTAGTCCTGTCACAAAAAATCGTCTCCAACCGAGGATCATAGAACCAAACATAATTTATTATTTAAATTTAAAAACTACAACAACTTAAATTTAAAAACAATAACTTAAATTTAAAAACTACAATTTATATTTAAAAACTACAACTTAAATTTAAAAACGACAAATTAAATTTAAAAACTACAAATTAAATTTAAAAACAACATTAACTTAAATTTAATATCATAATCAACATCATCTTCATCATCCGCCATTGTAGGAGTATAGTTAGAGGTAAACAATTGCCGCCGAGTCATAATTTCTTTTTTTTTTCCTATCAAAATAGGCCTTACTCATTGGAGTGTAATTCGAAGTGTTCATTTCCGTATTTTTATCATCCATCTCTTCTTGTATTTGTTTGGCCCGTTCTTCATGCCTACACTTCCTTTCTTCCGCCTCAAGGTCATTTTGCTCCGCCATTAATCACAATGAGGCCGCCACTTCATGTTGAGCGGCGTAATCATCATTTACCTTGCCCTTTTCCTTCAACCTTCGTGCCTTGTTTCGTCCCATAGCCCTAGGTATGGAACCTTCACCCTAAGACGGATTTTCTACCCTTGTTTGTTGAATGGTAGGAGATCCATCTTCATCCATATCTGTAGCTAAGGATGCAGTTCTGAACACCAGCGTAGGAGCTCTATGTTGAGCTGGATCTTCAAATAACACTCACCCTTTACAAATTTCCCAACAACTTTGAAACTGAAGGGGTTTCGAACTACTCTCCATATACAATTTCTCCACTTGACGAACCTAGAAAATATAATTACAAAAATTAAAGGAAATTAATTTATGAAATTAAATGTAATATAATTAAATATTTAAAATAAATTGTGAAAACACTTACTTCGTCGTAGTAATTAGTGCCACTTTCATGTCTACTTACGGCTGCTAACAATGCTTGATGCCATTTGTTCAAACTTGGCTAAAGATGTTTCTTCCATTTTGAAGAACAACTCTCGTGGTTTCGGATATTCAATGGAGTGGTGCCTTCATAGAACTCTTAAGTATTTTTTGGACACACGAGTCCAAACACAGTCATTTGTTTGACAATTCCCCCTCACACTATCTTTCGACACCCATCTATAAGCCTTGCAAAGAGCTTCATCTTCTTTTCAGTTCCAAGCCCTACCTTTCATTGCAAACGAGGCCATTTGAAAATTATTGAAAAAATTGAAGGATAGATTTTTGAAAGAGGAAAGAAAATATGAGAATTGAAATGGTGTAGAAATGGTGAAAATTTTGTGAGGAATGGTGAATGAATGGTTTAGGTATTTATAGAAGAATTTTAAAAAAAAAAATGGCCCAAAAAGAAAAGAAAAGAATCTAACGGTAATTGGCGTCAGCTAGCCGTTAGATTCAAATTTTTGTTTAAGCATTCCTGTCGGGTATAACCGACATGAATAAATTTATATTAAATATACTCCCATCGGTTATATCTGACAGGATTGCTGGAATTTCTGAACAGCCCTTTGGCCCTTTCAGATTCCGTGGGCCCACGAGCCCTATGGCCTAACTCTCGGTTGGAGACGGTTTTCAGACTATTTTCGGCCATTTGACCGTCTGGGACCTTCGGTTGGAGATGGCCTAATAATTAGTGTTTCCTTCTAATAACTAATCACTTTAATGTTTTGTTTAGCTCTAATGGTCGAAAGAACAAAAGTAATTGCCCAACAAAACATTTTGAGTATCTAGATATGGCTCATTAATTGAGTGAGCATTTCGTTTTAAGGCCCATTAATTTTACATAATTTGACAAAATCACTCCCAAAATATCGCTTCTTCAATCTTTATACTTCGTGAAACAAATAAATTTAACAAAAGTTAAACAACATTGACATTTTTTTGTTCAACTCTATCACTCGATCCTTAGTCTCAGGCCATCATGAGGCGGAGATCAGAGTTGGTTTGTGGCAACTCATGAAAAAACCATTATTTTTTTTAACGAAATGATCTCTTCTTCAAAAAAAGTTTGAAGTTAGTGTGTTTTTCTTAAAATAATAAAAGACTCATTAACCCTCTGTTCCCATTCATTCTATAAATAGGAGCTTCTGATCCTATATATATAATTTGATTTTTTGTTTTATTTTAATTTTTTTTGTCAAACAACTTTATTTTATCGACTATAACAACATTTTAGTGTAATAGGGTGTTGGCTTTTCACCCATGTGTCTCTAGTTCGAAACTCCCCCTCCCCTATATTATTGTAATAGTTTTGAAACCTCCCTTACCCTTAGTAATAATAATTAAAAAAAAAAACCTATAACAACATTGACACAATTAAAAGAACACTAAAGGACGGAGCATGTACGTTAAGCACAAAATGGTTGGGTCGACCAAGTGCTCGAAGAAATGCCTCACCAAAAAAATTAAAAAAGATGATTTGATGATGCGCACTATTGTTGTAGAATAGAGTCATGCATCCTCCACTACTTAGTTGTGCTCCCACTGAGCCATTGTTTAACTTTGCCCCTAAGTGATACTACTAAAGAGTAAACTGTCGATTTGCCCCCTGAATTATCACCCAACTTTCAATTTCCCCCCTGAACTTTTTAATTGGAAAATTAAGGACTTAAACTAATTTTTTTTGGCCAATTTCCCCCATACAGTTAGTTTTTCATAGATTTCATCCAAATTAACGTTAACTCTTATCATGTGCAAACCACGTAACTCTCATTTGTGGACAAAAGTGTCATTTCACTAGACCTTTAGATACAAAAGCTATAGAATCACACATATTTGCATAGGTTTATATTTTAGAAATCTAAGGTTTTCAATTATTTTAAAGAATGAAGCGACCGAACTACCCACACATGTTGTGCATATGCTTCCATTTAACAAAAATTTGGATGGAATGAATGAAAAATTGACAGCAGGGGGCAAATCGGCCAAAAAAATTAGTTTAAGTCCTTAATTTTCCAATTAAAAAGTTCAGGGGGGAAATCGAAAGTTTGGTGATAGTTCAGGGGGCAAATCGGCAGTATACTCTACTACTAAATAGTAAATACTTGTAAGTATTGTGAATTTTTGTTGCACCCGCTCGCTTATTTTAGCTTTTTGTACGCAAATTCCTCTTTTCTATATAGTTATCATTTTTATTAAAAAAAATATAGATATCTTTGTAAATTCAATCATTTGATCCAACTGAAATTTGGATCAGCTTCTGATCCAAAGTTATTAATTTATTTTGTAATAGTATGAATAAAATACGACGTCTTAGAAATTATTATTTATTTTTGTTTCCCCTTCCCCATTGTATTTAATGTATGTACAGATTAGAATGAATGAAGTGATACATTATCCTTTTTTAATAGGATGATGTATTATATTATATTTTTATTTAAGGAATAAAAAAAGAAGGATGGAATGGTTATGGTAACAATAATGCAACTATGACTTTTAGTTACGTGGGAAAATAAACTATAATATAAAACAAATATTAAGGGAAGGATGTTCACATCAACTTTGCACATCATCCAATCATTATTTGGTTATTAATTCTATAATATAGCTTCTTTTTTTCTTTAAAAGGAATTAGTAGATAGTGAAGCCATGACAGTTTACTTTTTTGAAAACCGGAAAGATCCGTAGAAATATTTCAATCTTTCTCTGAGTCAACATCGTGTGATTCAACAGTGCCAAAAAATATAACTTGAAATCATGACTTATGCAAACATTATGTATTATTGTAATATGGTGAATTACAATTTCTCTTAAACGTTTGTGTTATAAGTTACGAATTTTATACGTCATGCAACTGGCATTACCAATTCATATACGACTTGTGCACGAAAAGGTCTCCTTGTACCACAAGAACTGCTTGAATAAGGTACTATTTGTTAAAGTGTTTAAATATATATTGAAATTTCCAAATAGAGTAAGGGAAATAGTTTTGTTAACCATTCTTAAGTGATGAAAAAAGGAGTTTAAATTAAAAAATTTGTCGATGTAAAAATATTAAATCACTAATTTAACGACAATCAATATCGTAACGTTACTCACCGCTATTTTAGGATGATGACTGGTGAGAAAAATACAGCGAATGGCAAGTAAGCCACTCCTTGATGCACCGTCTTTTGTTTAATTTGTACCAATTTGTTCTTTTATTTATTTGTTGCCGTGAAGGACTTCGCACCAAGTTCATGAATCCTTATTCATTGTGTTCATGGCGTGTGGGAAAGAATATATTGGCATGTGATGTGCAGGAGACTTGGTTATGTTAATTGCAATTGAAACAGCACTAATTAATCATGGAGTTTTGACCCTCAAACTCGGAGAAGCCCTGGTCTTAAGGGTGTTTGCCTACAGGCTACAGCTACTACTAACTAAATCATGCACCGTAAGCACATAAAGAAGACCCAATTATATCATTATTTATTTATTTTTTTTATATATTATTCAATGATATATGTACATTAAGGGGTTAAAAAATAATCGATATCGAACACGTCATTCACGAGAAACGATATTAAAATCACTCACTTAGAAGTAAAAAAAATTACCACAAAACATTAGTATTAAGCAGGGCTGATGTACATTGGGACAAAGGTCGTCCTAGGACCACCCGGAGCTTGTAAATATACATGTGAAGGTCTTCCAAGGACCCTTCGAATTAATGTTTGGTACAAGTACCTTTTGTGCCTATCAAGTGTTTGATGTTAATGTCTGCTAGACAGATCTTGACAGATGACGTCGACAACATTCGATACATTTTCTTGATATCACTCATCAGATTACTTCGGCATATGCTGATATATGTTAATGTTGCGCAACATGGTTTGGTTGACCATAACAAGTCCACCAAGAGTTCAACAAAATACCTCAGTGAATAAACAAATTTTTTTTGCGCTTTTCGTACTCTATGATATTAAGTAACTATTTATATGTTGAATCATACAAATATGAGTGGTAGGGAATTTCAAACCCCACCAATTACGTAACCATGGCCATGCATGGGTCAAGATTCACGGGCTGCGTTCGGTTAAACTGCGAAATAAAAGTCACAGACTGCAAAAAATACAAACGCTCTTGGACGACCCTCAAAACATACAAAATTATTGGACTACCCCGCAATGTGGAGGAAACACATTAATTAAGCATTTAATTAACTCATTAATTATGTTTGTTTAAGAGACGTACACATGGCTAATCGAATATCCGATTGGGAGGTGACTCTGTGCACATTTTTACGTACAGTGGGAAACGACGTCGATCATTCTCTATCGGATGCCTCCTCCAATTATTCGGCTGAAATCGGAAGACAAAGAAACAAGGAGGAGAATTCTCTTCCCTTCTAATCTTTCTTGCCTTCCCTCCCTTCCTACTTGAATGGTTACGGTTAAGTCATGACAACATCTTATATTGATTTTTTCAATAGAGACAATAAGATAAAAAACAAAGTGTAAGAGAAGGGAAGAGAAGGATATGAGAATAGGAGAGGAGATAATCCTACTCCAAGAAACAAAGCTGTAATTTCCTCCCCCACACTTGTTCTTTCCCTGCACCTTTGAGCAGATCACATGCTCGTTCATACGTAGACCCAGTTGTAGTAGTGTGCATGCTTTATTTATGGGGTATGCGAGTCTTCTGAGACGCGTACGTAAGTACGTACGTTCAAGGATGAATCTAGTTTTGTAACTAGCTAGACTGTCGGTGACGAAAATGGGTCACATCTTTTATAAATTTATGGTACAAAAGTGCTCGCGATTTGTCAATGCACAAAATATCTGCATATATTTTTTTACAGACAGATTGACCAGTTTTTTAGATTAATTTTGCAAACTATGTAATGTGTCACAAATAGAAAATCAATACGTCAATCAAATTTTAAATAATATATAATTCAATTATCAACAACCATATCATATAATTTACAAATTTAAAAGTAGCCTCCCTATAGCATTACTCTTTCTGCAAATTATGTAATGTGTCACAAATGATGCATATATGAAATTATGAATGTATCCAACTTTGCTTTTTATTAAATTATGTTTTGTATTGTATTCTTATCAGCCAAAAGGAGTCTAGATTGATCATTAGTCTGGTGGAATTAATTTGGGGATGTGAAAAATTCTGAAAGATGGAGCAAATAACCTAAATTAATCTCAATAGATCAGAAAGTACTTTTGAAAGAGACTATTGCCAAAGATGAACCCTACATAACTTTAAGGGGGACTGCAGTTTGTGAACTTCTAAGGTAGTTAACCTACACCAAATGTCACTACCCTTACGTGGTGTTATAATTCTACTCAAATTATAACAGTATTTTTTTATTTTTATGAATCAACATTATTGCGTATTCAAACTGTAACACGTTACAAGTGTTGTAGGTACTCACAAAAAAAGTTTTCTAATACGTGGGCCTAACCTTTAAGATTTTTGTATGATTATATGTGTATATATGCTAATCGTTTGAGCTTAGCTGCTTGATCAAATGAGCTTTTCCTACAAAGCTATAAGCACCAATTTTTAAACACCTAGTACGGTAGTACCTACAACATATATAAGCACAAATTAGCGTTTGCCGTCGAGGCAATTAAGGGTGAAATATTATCTGAGATGGCCGCAATTTAGCACACACATTTAGGTAAGCAAGATATCTATCCACTCTGTTTTCTGGGCCAAATAATTGGTAAGCACGATCCAAAATACTTTAATCATGATATTTGTACTGATTTAGCAGATGGTAATATGATATCCCTGACACGTGTTGAGTGGATGAGGAGCATGTGACCTAACAGTAGTAGTCACCACACTTATCACCATCACTCACACACTGCAATAAGTATTTCTGGATGGATGGAGATGGACTCGTACAAATTGCAAGAATGGGATTTGCCCTTCATTCCAAACCATCCACATTCAACATTGTCTAGGATTGTATAAGTTGAAATTCTAAGTGCATTTTTTTATCACCACTCTAAATTGGTACTAGACCCCGAACGCGATGATTGCCAATAAATATATAATTTAATCTATATAATGTAAAAGTTTCAAAATCTAAAGTCACACAACATCAATACGACTTAAGGGTGGTGAACAAAAATACTTTGTTTATCATTGTAGGGTTCAGATTTGATCAAACACTGTCGGAATCCAGTTGAGGAGATCTCCAACCCTACATTATTTTCAACGAGTACTCCATCTTCTTCCCCATTTGCAGTCCGTACTGCGAAGACCAACAAGTTAATTTATCGGCCTGCACCCTGCATGCATGGAGCTCATTTCCTCTTTTTTTCCCCTTCAATTTTAACCCTTTTCTATCTCATATGTGGTAGTGGGACGGCAAGAAATAATTAAAAGTATAAAATATAATCATCCAATACTGACTTATGAGGATCTATCATATTTGTTTTCTTACCTCCTTCAAGAGATATACAGTAATTCGAAGGCTAGCTCTCCTATGGAGGAAGGGAAAAAGAATAATGTCATAGGACTTGTATGGATCTCACCACCTCATATGATACAGATATATAAGGATCTATCATATATGTTGACTTTTTTCGTAAAAGATTTGAGTACAGTTAGGAGTATAACCATTAAATTTAAATTGTTAAGTAGTTTTTGATGTGAGATTACATTCTTTAGCACTTACAGCTTTCAAATTTAATCGCTTTTGACTCGAGTTGTATGTAGCCAATATGTCATTAGCCCTTTGTTTCAAGGTTTCAACCGCATGCAATGCAACTTCAGGCCAATATCCAAATTGGGAAAGAAAACTTATTTCTACATTGGCGGGTGTAGTTCCGTACGTGATCAACTACCAGCATTAACGGGCCTCAGAATTGAATATCAGAAGGTTCAGATTTGAACCCCAATCACAATGGGACCCACGTCCGGAAAGTTTTAGGGAACAAAGCTCACATGGGAGAACGTGGCTACCCTACAGAAGCACGCCACGTCATCACATGGACCGATAGTACGGACCATCCATGTGGCCTCAAAAGGCTCAAAAAGGCCCGACTCATTCTCGTTCACATAATGAGTTTTTGCTCATCCTAAATTCAACACACTATAATTAGACCACTAATATTAGGGTTTATTTGTGTTTTCACGGCTTGTTTGCGAGTGAAAAATCTTCGATTCGAAATGTATACATAATAAATTTGATATCTGATTATAACTGGCACGTTGTATTGTTATTGTTCAGTTCAAATTTTCACTTTTATAATCGTTCTATCAACTCAATAAATTAAGTAAAGAAGGATGAGGTCATTGCCAAATTGCCACATGCAACAAGGCATAAAAGTCAATCGGGTATTTATATTTCTTTATCTAATTAACTTTTCTCACTATTAGAAAGAGAAGAACTAGATTCAAACTTTACACAAGCCATACACTATCAGATTCCTCCATGTGCTCGTCACACCACTTCTAGTCTTTTCACTGCAAACATAACATGTTAAACTTGTCGAAGGAACTCGTGGCTCAACAAGTCTATGTGCACTTGAAGTTCTGTGTTTGATTTTATATTATTCGAACATTGCTTTCAGTGGGACGATGGAATGGCCATAACAAGATCAACAGAAGCAGGCTGTTGCTGTTCTGTGAAATGTGATGGAGAAAGAAGGGAAGTTTGTCTACAAAATTTACCACATCATGCCGACACAAGTTTCATTGAGAAAAGTGTCGGTGTATAGTTCATTAAGAAAATAATGCATAACTTCTTTTCTTTCCTCTTATGTTTTTATCTGATATGACAACTTTTTTTTTTCTTTCAAAATTCAATGTTTTTGCTTCAAATTTTTTTACGAGAAAATCTTTGATTACTCATTTTGCTAAGGTAAGGTTCTACCATAAAACCAAATGACAATATGAAGAATAATACAACTTCTTATAAACTATTGCATGGTTATTGGTTTGGTTTTTTACCGATGCTAGACTTCGTCCTTCTATTCACGCGTATGTAACTTGTTAGCATTATGGTACAATTACAAAGTTATTAGCAGGTATTAAGTTTGATTAACAACTGAACATAAAATCGTTACCCAAAAACAAAAACATTGTGGATTAGATTAATAAAAATCAGCAATTTTGCTTGCAAAAATTCTTGTAAGATAGATTACTTAACGGCCAAACTAGTGTAATGGGACCCATTGGATCAGAAATCATGGATGGATGGCCCCACATTCCGTTATATTGTATAATATTGAGGCTCCTAAACCCTTTCGTCCCCTATATATAATTTCACCTTCCCTCAACTTCCTCACAAGTATTCTCTGCCTACTTTCTTCTCTCTCTGCTTTTGTTTCAAGCAGAGAAGTAAAGAAATTATGGCAATGCCACTCTCTCTTTTGCTCCTCTCCCTTCTCCTAATCCCAACCACCATTTCCTCCTCCCCTGTCAAAGATCCTGAACTGGTGATGCAAGAAGTACAAGAGTATGATATTCCAGACTTGTAGAGCTATAGAGCTATAGTAACGGAAAACACTTACGCACTTTTGTTTTCTCATTATGCGCTCATGCTTTTGTCTTTTAATTCTTATTTGATTTATTTGATTCAACGGTATGGATAAAAGAGAAATGTGCATGGGAGAAAAGAAGTGCGGAAATCATTTTTCTTATTGTTATTTACTTAGTCTTGCGAACAAACTATTGATAATGTCAATATCATTGTCACCAACATGTTATACATTTTCAACTGTGTCTGCACAGTGACTTTCTGATTAATTACTCGGGTGAAAGCAGGTGATTACTATCAATGTGTACTTATTTTTGGGTATTTTCTCTTTTTACAGGAGCATCAATGCCTCAAGGAGAAATTTGGGTTATCTTTCATGTGGCACAGGAAACCCCATTGACGACTGCTGGAGGTGTGACCCCAACTGGGAGAAAAACCGCCAACGGCTAGCTGACTGCGCAATTGGATTCGGAAAGCACGCCATTGGAGGCAGGGACGGTAAAATCTACGTGGTGACGGACTCAGGCGACCATCCTGTAAACCCTAAACCCGGAACCCTCCGATACGGCGTGATCCAAAACGAACCACTCTGGATCATCTTCCAGCGTGACATGACGATCAAGTTGAACGAAGAGCTGATGATGAACTCCTTCAAGACAATCGACGGCAGAGGAAGTAGCGTACACATTGCAGGCGGGCCCTGCATTACGATACAGTACGTGACAAACATTATTATCCACGGATTAAACATTCACGACTGTAAGCAAGGCGGGAACGCCTACGTTAGGGACTCGCCGGAGCACTTTGGGTGGCGGACGCTTTCCGACGGCGACGGGGTCTCCATTTTTGGTGGTAGTCATGTTTGGGTGGATCATAACTCACTTTCCAACTGCCGTGACGGGCTAATTGATGCTATCCATGGATCAACCTCCATCACTATTTCAAACAATTACATGACTCACCATAACAAGGTCATGCTCTTGGGGCACAGTGATTCCTACACTCAGGACAAGAATATGCAGGTCACCATTGCATTCAACCACTTTGGAGAAGGGCTTATTCAGAGGATGCCAAGGTAATTATTCATTCTAATCATTTGATTTGATATACCTAGACAAAATTATTGTGCAGTACTAAAATACGGCTACATGGTACAATCAGTCTACATGTTAAAAGATTAATGGAAAACAAAGTTGATATTTCTTACTTATAAAGTGAGTTGAATATATACGTGACTGTATTCCAGTATCAAACTATCATTACGGGTAAACTTGGGTTTTGAAGTGGAAAGGTGAATTAACAAGGTTTTTTTTTTTGAATTATGCAGATGTAGACATGGGAATTTTCATGTGGTGAACAATGACTACACCCATTGGGAAATGTATGCAATTGGTGGGAGTGCTTCTCCAACCATCAACAGCCAAGGCAACAGATTTCTGGCACCAAATGATAGATTCAACAAAGAGGTGAGCACCCCAATGCTGCAAAGAATAACTTCAATTAATTAATTACTGCACTACATTAACTTTTTCTCAGTAAAATTCTTGTCGAAATCAACATTTTATAAGGTAAAAAAATTGAATAATTACTTTTAGGTTACCAAGCATGAGGATGCACCACAGAAAGAGTGGAGCAAATGGAACTGGAGGTCCTCAGGAGATTTGCTGCTAAACGGTGCGTTCTTCACAGCATCCGGTGCCGGAGCATCTACTAGTTACTCCAAAGCATCGAGTCTGAGTGCGAGACCGTCGTCGCTCGTGAGTTCGCTCACTGCCGGAGCTGGTTCGCTCAGGTGCAAGAAGGGCTCGCGTTGCTGACCATTGCAGTGAAGGAATGATAAAATGGGAAAAATAAGACCAACTGTAATTACAACAGCTAGGGTTTTCATTTTTCTTGTATAATACAACCAGTGTTTCGCTTTTAACCTTTTGGTAATTTCAACCTTGGCTTTTCACCTTTGAGAATTATGTGCAACTCTTTCTGAATATGTCTTGATCGTGAAAGAAACAAGGCCAAAGTGTTGATATAATTGAATATTAAAAAATGAAAGCAGAATTTCATACAAACTTTCTGTCTCTTTGATTCTTTTTAATTTCTTACTTTTTCTCGAGTTTTTTTAGTGTTACGGACTGTATACAATCATATGTTTTATTTAGGAGTAATTAGGTTTTCATCCTTATTTTTACTACTCTATTGATTAAAACCTTATTACTTTTCAATTTTTGATCAAGGTCCTTTGTATTAATAATATCATTAATTATTCCAATAATAAAATATTTTTTATTTCTAAATATATTCATTTAATATTAAAAATATTACAATTAGTATATTTATATTTATGGCTAAATTTTTTATCATATATTTTTATTTTTAGTTTGTACCCATTTTTAATTTGCAACCCTTTTTTAATTTGTACCAATTTTCCTTTCAGTTTTAATTTGTACCCATATATTAATTTCTTTTTGTGCCCATATTTTTTAAAGTTTTATTTGTATTGTACCCATATTTTTTTATTTATTTGTACCCATTTTTATTTTTGCTAAATGTACCCATTTTGAAGAATGTACCCATGTTTACACACACACACACAATAGTATATTTATATTTTAATATTTTTAATCCCACAAATTATGGTTTTTTATTTAAAATCTCATTACTATAAACAACTATAAATTTTAATTTTTAATTTAAAAAATATAGTAACGTACATAGAAATAAATTATCAATTAATTTCAGGGACTTGAATCAAAAATTGAAAACCAACAAGGTTTCAGTCAAAGACTATTCATAACTAGGGACCGCATCCAAAGTCTCCCTTTTATTTATTTTATTCACATGATGGAAGAGATAGATAATTAGTTGTTAAAACTAAGCATATATTCTTCTTGCATTGAAGTCCTAGTTTGAAAAAAGATTGCATGTCACGAGTATCCCACTGTTGTATTATTAGCATGAAACGTCGTTGTTACGCTATTATGCGATGTATGTTGCTCTTCCAAATTTGGACCATCACTCACATGGGGTTGGTGAAGTGGTTACAGATGAGTTGAGCTAAAGTTGTGAGCGAATAAATGCTCTCACTGGACTGAATTTATGGGGCCATCATCTTCTTCTTCCACATACTACAAGTGGATGATTTTCAAGAGGATATGTGTTTTGACAAATTTGTAGAACATGCAGGCGTGGATTAAATCACGTTGCCTCCATCTATTTCAACAGTCACAGACAACCCAAGTGCTCACAATTATTTTTTCTGCCCCCAGTTTGCCATTACTGTTGTCACCAAGCCTCTTAAATAATCAATCTTATCACTGTACCCTCCACAATTGGCAAACTATATGATCGGCAGAGGTTAGTTTAGAAATGGATAAAAAGGAAATGGGACGTTGCAGCTTTTTCATTCTCCACAACTTTAATTCCATAGTTTAATTCTGATTTTAGAGGCCTAGTATACTTCATTGCATAATATACATCCCGTTTTAAGTGGTATACATCGACTCATTAAGATCCTTTGCATTCTTAATCGTATATCCAATCGTTAAATTCAGCAAAACTCCATAAGCGTTACTGATTATGATGTTGGATGCAGATAATAAATCCTAGCAGCCGCTCATGGGAAGCTGGATCCTTCTTAATATTATCTAGAGTTAAAAATATTGTTATGAATACAAAATCTCAAGTCCCAAGTTTTCACATATGAAATGATTTTCATCATCAGACAGTGAGAGCAACATGCACACTGGGAAGACTGACAAATCATGAGCAGGATGGCATCTCTTCTATCTACTGACATTGGGGTAGATCTACAAAAATAGATAATACGAGAGCATTTTTCAGTTTTTTTACAGTCATGGATTGTACTATAAGTTTCGGAATTACTCAATGACCACGGTCATTGGCTAGAATTGGATAACTCACTAGAATGAAAGTAAAAAAACGAAGGTCAAGTTCCAAAAATCTTCTAAGCGGAAGGAAATAATAGATTGGTTGTGAAGGAAACTTATCCGTTGTTATTCCAACAAATAGATGAATTAGTACAGGTTGATGCCGATTTCTTCCAATTCATCCCCAATCACTTGGCCTAGCTCACACCAATGAAACAAAGGGAAAGAAGACGTTCCGTGGCCAGAACTTAAACTCTCCTCAAGGGGCACAGATGAAACCGATATGGTCACAGTTGGACGATAATTCAAACGCTTAACAAAAACAGCAATGCATTAAGACAGAGGAGTGATGATACTACAATCAGTGAAAAAAGCAACTCCAAATTCTACAAACAAGTTTCCAACAAGCGAACCATATGTTGTAAACAAGTTACTCAAAATTCTGAAACAAGCCAACAAAATTACACAAAATCATCCCCAGGTAAAACAGGCTAGTAATCAGAGGGGGAAATAACATCATCGATTTTTAGTATCATCTTCACGACTTGTGTTGCCAGTAAGATTTGCTGCTGCTTCCCGATCAATGTCTCAAAGACATTCTGCTTCCGCATATCATTAGTGCCAACGTCGTTGCAGTCTATTCCATAGTACGGAATGCTCTCCTGCATTAACAATTCGAATTGATGATCACAATTCAGAATCACAGCCATACATGAGAGAGAGAGAGAGAGAGAGAGAGAGAGAGAGAGAGAGAGAGAGTCACGAATAAGTTGGCTATCATGCTTCATTTACCTTAATCTGCTCAGCTTTCACTGCAGATAGTGTTTCGATGGGTTGAAGGCCACTATTCTCTGCAAGCGCCATAGGAACAGCATCCAAAGCATCTGCAAATGCTCTAATGGCATACTGTGGAGGAAAGGAAGATTTGATTATAACAATATGCTTAATACATTTATATAAATGCAAAGAAATGAGGGGGGTGACTATCTTCATACTTGCTCAACTCCTGGGTATCGGTCTGCTGCTGCCTCTACGGCAACGGAGCAAGATATCTCTGCTGAGCCACCGCCGTACACAATAGAATTGTTGCGGATGAGATTCCTAGCAACACAGAGGGCATCGTGGATGCTGCGCTTAGTCTCCTCTATCATCATTTTGTTACCTAATGAGCCGAAAGAAACACCATAACATCTTATAAGAACTTTACATCAGGCTTGAAGAATAACCATAACACTGGGAAAGATAACAAAAAGCAAGACTAAGATTGCAAAATCTGCTAACCATGCATACAATTCATTTCATATGTTGTGCTACCTAATCTTATTGGCATCATTTTCACTTAGTTGACATGCTGAATCAAGTTGGAGGTAACAGGAAATAGACAAGTAAAGAAATCTACCTCCACGGATAAATATGGTCACAGCCCTTGAATTTGCACAGTGTTCGATGTACAGCATTCGATCTTTTGTTGTGCCGAATGATTTTTCGCGAACTATACCAGCCTAATGAGTTAAAAACAACACTTCAAATTAGTGTTTATAAATGTTTACAAGAATGGAAAATATATGTATAATGTATTAACTAAATTCAAAATATTGAATTCAAAAATAAAAACATGTTGGAAATAATGAACACTTGTTATGTGAAATTGCTTGTAATTAAGAATTAAATAACAAACAATATTCTTACAGAGATATACCTTTCCTAATTTCTCGGGTGTCAATTCTTGGAACCTGGGCACAATTCTTCCTCCTACAAACACATACATATATCAGTTTTTGGTGGAGAAAGATGACAAAATAGTATAAATCCATAGCATGCTAAAAATATCCACCAAACTTCAACTGCTAAATAGTCTTCAAAATAAGGCATACCTGTAGCTATTGCAATTAGTTCCAACTCTACACCACCAACCCATCTGACAGCAGGCAAGTTCCTGTGCATCAATAGGTGATTTGCTTCATCATCAAACCCCCATTGACAGATGACCAAGGTAGCACCAACATCCTGCATCCAATGATTATCCATAAGTATCATTGCAGCCATGAATTTCATAACTTTTTGTTAATAGCATAACATTATAGAACTAAGGGATGCAATCTGACCTTGCATTTTTGGACCATGTCGTCAAAGTACTTCTGTTCTTGCATACGTAGAGTCTGAAACTTTTCCACTGTATCAATATCAACCTTATGTTTTGTCTTTGGCTTTGGTGGCTCAAAGGGGCAAGTCAAGATAGCAATTTTTGCATTTTCAATGTACTTTGGCATTTGTGGATGGCTCATATCCTTGTCAATAAGAATACCATATACCAGCTCAGTATCTTCCAACTTACCGCCAACTTTCCCCTCTACTTTTATCAAATCTAGGTTCACATCTTTCCTCTCTAAATCAGCAACGGCCAAAACTGCCTTCACAGCAATCTCAGCAAGGGCACGTTTGCACCGGTTCACACTACAGAAATTTTTTAATTCAAGTCAATAATAGAAAGACAATAAAAGACACTTTGACAGAACAATCTATTAAAAATTAGCAAATGGAGAAGGGGTGCAATAACAGCACACTATTACAACAAACCATGAAACTTATCTAACTCGTCAAAAAGAAAGCATAATTTTTACTCAGAGTACAAAATTATCCATACATTATGATGACAAAAACCATCATACAGCAAAGTGGTGAAGTAAACTTACTATCATAAGTATGACCGAACTGCAGCAACACATATAAGTGAAAAGAAAATCTAAAAGGTTCACTTACATCTTGGACGATAAAGTGGTCATGCAAGTTCCAACCAGAGGCTCTATATTATCCAGACCAAATTCAAATTTGTGTGATATATGCTGCAAATGGTCGACCGCTATTCTGGATGCCAATTCGTATCCCTCTGCAACACGTATGGGGTGGATACCGCGCTCCAACAGCCGCTCAGCATGCTCTAGAAGTGCACCAGCCAACACAACGACTCCAGTTGTCCCATCACCAATTTCATAGTCCTGACTCTGGGATAGTTCGACCATCAGCTTCGCGATCTGATTGTCGACATCCATCTGCTCCAGAATCGTAGCACCATCATTTGCTGAAAGAGATAAACAAATGGTAAGGCAATGCTAACCAAATCTTAAAACTAAAACAGCAATTGACCTCAAAGCCTATATTCCAGTTAAGTGGGTGCTTCACCCCAAATGCCATCTCCAACATCCCAACACTACAGGGCAGGTACAGGCACGAAAATGCAAAAACTAACCAGCCGACTACCGTTATTAATACAACAATCAGAGTAAAACCCACACTAACCCAGTGCTCAGAATAGCATATGAAATTCAAGCCTAACAATTTCAGAGTGAAAAAATCATGACAAACTAAGAAAATGAAGGGGAAACGAACCCAAATCACAATGAACAGACAAAGACAAACACGTAGATCCACACAGTAATTACAAAAATCAACCAGAAATTCGAATCGAGCAGAAACGTGCGAGTAAGAGTTGTAGAGAGAGAGAGAGAGAGAGAGAGAGAGATACTTACTGACAGTGATTTCACCATCGGGGCTCTGGAGCATCTTGTCCATGCCCTTGGGTCCGAGGGAGGTCCGGAGGATGCGAGCGACGGCCTTGCCGGCGGAAATGTTGGCCTTCTGAGCATCGAGGCCGCGCAATCGAGACTTCTGCTCCTGCTCCCTCAGTATTATGAAGGGCCGCCCGTACTCGTCGAATGCCAGCGCCATTGCTGCACCAACACCCTCTTCCCAAATCGAACCGCGATGCTTCTCGATTCACTTGTTCCCCTCACTCTCACTTCTCTTCTTCCCTCTTCGGACTAGCTCTACCACCTTCTCTGTTTAAAGCATCTGCTCTTAGGGTTTGGGGTTTGAGATTTTGACCGCTTGAAGTGGGAAACCTTCTGGATGTCGTATTACGTATGGGCTTTATATGCACCATATGGGCTTCGACCCGGATTGGTTTGTTTGGCCCGACTCTTTTTCTGTTAAGACTCTTACATTTGAGAGATTTTAAGTACCAACACAACGACTAAAAAGGTTTTTAACCCTAAATTTAATAGTTATGTTAATTTGGCATGCGTAAAAGATTAAAAGGGCTCATAAATAAATTAAAATTGGAAAAAGGCAAATCAAAATAAGCTAGAAAAATTATTGATGATACAATATAATTACGTGTCACTAACAGTTAGTAGTATTCACCAACATGTGCATGACACGTGGCAGAGTAATTTTTTTTTAATAATTACACTGTCATGTGTCGTCATGCACTTGTTGATTGGTACTACTAATTGTCATAGTCACGTGATGGCATTGTACCATCTAATAAGTTGGAAGCCATTCTAAATTAATCTTTACTTGGAAAATAAATATAGATGCAACCTCAAAAGACCAAGGTAAGGAACTCACAAAGATTTTCCAACAAAAAAATAACGGTACCAACTGAAATTAGCTCATAACAAACTGCGCGCCACGGTGCCACCGATGGCTTTCCTAGCTCTACGCCGCAACGCCCTCCACGCCCACCAATCTCCGTCCACCCCAATATTCCTATATAAACCCACTTCTCACCCAAACCCACCACCACCCACCGCCAATTTCCATTAGCCTGCAGTGTTTCTCAAACTCACCAACCAAAACCAACTGCGCGCATACTTGGTACTTACCCCTCCTTTTAATCATACAAAATGGCACGCCAACAAGTTGTTGTTCTTGCTCTTGTTCTGTTGGCCACCGTGGGGTTGGCTTTCGCTGCTGACGCCCCCACCCCCGCCGCCGCCACCAAACCCGGCCTCCCAACCTTCATTGGTGTGCCCTCGGCGGGACCAGTCCCAGACAATAACGATGTGGGAACCGTTGGTGGCTCCGGTGATGGTGCTTCCAAGGCTCCTTCTCCCGGTGGTGCTACCGACAGCGTTGCCGCAGGCTCCGTTGGTGGACCTGTCTCTGCCTCAGCTTTTGGCTCCATTGCCAGTGGTAATGCCGAGGGTCCTAAACCTAGCGCTGCCACCGTTGCACAGCTCTCCGCCGGAGTAGCTGTTGCCGCTGGCGTCGCCGCCTCCTTATTGTTCTAAGCCCCGTGCGTGCATGCATAGTATACTATATAATTCCCATGCAAACGCTTGTGCTCGATATTATTACGAATAACGTTAGGCTCATGAAATGATTGATCGTATTAGTACTTTTTCTACACCAGCGAATGCTCGTACATACGTACATGCCGTGAAGATAGCTTGAAACATGTTAGACTAGGCACTAATTAAAATTACTTCTTCTTGTTAATGTAATTGAACTAATATTTAGACCTTACTAATTAGAACGTTATTCTTTTGTGTTGTAATTCCGCTTGTAATTCACTTACTATAAAAAAAAAACCAATGCAGTTTTGCACCATCTGAAATCTAAACTTTATCCAATGTTTCGATTTTCTTCACATTATATTTTTTATTATACAACGATATATATACACTAAAGGATGGATGAATAAATTCGTCCAGACTTCACTTGTTCACTAGACCATAATAATAAACCCTCGTTATTTAAGTTTGAAAATTTTGAACAAACAACTGCCAAGAACTAGAGCTGACTGAAATATACCCAAGAAGACTAATCTATCTTAATTGCAAGAAGACATGTATTACAGTTGCATGTAAGTTCTTCTCCAACGAAGATTACCTATAGGGACTCGGGGTGTATAATTCGTTACAGCAATTCAACTAGGAAATAAAGTGCCTTCATGCAGAATGAAGGCACTTATAATCAAATCTGATTCCTTTGAATCCATATCTTGCCTATCAAATTCGTGAGAAATCTGAAGATGTGCAATGTAACATGGGTCACTCAACCTCCATCTGCATTGGTGCATGTTCTTAACAATGATGGTTTACCTTGTCCTCCTTAATTGTTTTATCGGCAGTCTAAGGGGCAATGCATTAACATTGTTGCAGCGTCGTTCTTCTTGTACCTCCCTACACCGCTCGGCTTAAATTTCTGCCTAGTTATTTGCTTGCCTTTTTGTAGGCTTTCCTTGTATGTTTTGGCATTTTTGCCCTAGTAATGGATTTCCCAGTTTCCAAAAAATAAATAAATAAATAAATAATGGCACTGCCAAGATCTGGTTCTAAAGTGCACTGCCTAAATAATAATCAAACCAGCTGCTAAGAAATCCACAAGATTCGTAATCGAAAATCCCAGAAAGAACAAAACAAAACAACGATAGGCATCGAAGCACTGGATCGGGAAAGAAACAAACCAACAAAGCATGCAAACCAAAACTCCGTCTACCGCTGTCACACGCTCGTATGTACTACGATCAAATAGAAGCAAAAACCATTCGCAGATTCAAATAAACATAGCCAAGCAGTTTTAAAATGGCAGAGACTGCAGAGACATGAAAGACCATCTGTGAATTAACAGTTGCAGCTAAGAACTATGACGCAACAGAAAAAACCGACATGAACGGCCTCAACTACTGCGTACTGACAAACAGAGCTTGAAGATAAAAGCTATAGCTCAAAAGACTAATCTGAAAAGAAATGCGGCTTTCCGCTTGTGACATTATTCTATCAACTCTGAATCGCACCTAGAGTTTCAATACTCCAAATTGAATAGCCAACTACGAAGCTTGAAACGAAAATTACAATGGCAGAGCTCAAACAGCAGCAGGGCTACATAGTATGTGCAGAATTACTGTATACTAACAGAATCAAGATACAGCAAAGAAAGTAGTGCCGGCCGGCAGGAAGACGTGTAAATCAAATCTCCTCCAGTGAATGCCTTCTTCAAGAATGATGCAGCTTCTCATACACTAAACATGACTATACACCAAATTTGTAAAATACATTGTTGAGAAACAATACAACTTGTCTAAACAACTATTTCAGACAACCTAACTAAATGATACATTGTTGAGAAATCGACAACATGAAATCTCTGAAGTACAAAACTACGTCCAAAAAAATGTACACAAGGGGCACAGAATATGTCTCCCTGAAGAGAAAAACAAACCCTAGTCTTAACAACTGTTTCCGTCCCAACCCATTTACAACGCAGCTGCTACTCACAACCCCTAAACCCAAACACAACTCACAGTTACATATTATACACAGGAAGTAAGATTCTTTACAGGAAGTGGCTTCAGCAGAAACTGGTTTGTACAAATATCACTATGACTAATTACGATTTAGCATGGTGGCTTCTTGTTACAGCATATCAATCGCTCAATCCTAACTCCCTATAGCGCACAGAGCAGGCAACAACAATTACAACATGCTGAACATGTACAACTAAGCACATTGTACATGACTTTTACAAGCTCGTTGCTAAGCCTAAATCCTAATACAGGCATAGAAACAAAAGAAGGGGGGATTACAAGTGGACCTAATACATGAAGTCTACAATTACACAAAGACATTAAGTTGTTACATGCACAATGACAAGTCTCCTTTAAATATTTCACTAGTTCGAGGACACTCTTTTCTTTTGCATAGTTGGCAACGCATCCATGTAACACATCTTCCACCATGTGACCAGCACAGGCTGATTCAATCATGAAATGAAGGAGTTGCCCACTCTACTCCCTGGATATGATGGTTAAAAGAAAACCCGCATGTCAATAGACATCAAATAAAATAACTTGCCAAGACACCACCTCATAATCTATTGCGACCACTATAATAATACGAAGATCAAGACAAAAAATTAACATAGCAATCAAAGTTAACGGTATCCAATCCATTGTGTAACTAACTTCCCTAGAGGCATGAGACGCATTAGATAACAAGGACATCACACAACTCCCTCCCCAATTAATCTTGCAGTTTGCAGGTCAAAGCTATTCATAGCCAATCATGCCAACATCTTTCTCAACCTTTTAGTTAAGATCAAGCACAGGCTTCACTCAAGAGATAAAATAAATCTAGAAAGGAAAAACAACTCCCCAGTCACAGAGCACAAGAAGTTTTCAAACTATAAATATCACAAACCCAATAAAGCAATTGTCTTGAAGAACTTAGGTAGCAAAGTTATTCGACCAAGAAGATAATAACCGCAGGAAATGAGTAGCCAAACCCCACAGCTATATCTTCATCGGTATGCTACTAAAAGTTACTAATTGTTTTTAAGCACACAAATATTAATTGTCACAGCTAAATGTTCTGAAGAAAGCAGTATAAAAAAGCAAAGGGGGAACTGATACTTCCCTCCTATGCACACCAGTAGAACTTACTTCTCCTTCAAGAAGCGACGCTTGCTGGTAGGCAGTAGGCCCGTAGAAGCCCAGAAGAAGAATGCAGATTCACTGACCGTATCAAAAGCTACATATAGTAATAGTCAGAATTTATATTCTGCAGTCTCAAAGACCTGCCATAGAATGTAATGATCTAACTCTGTCACTCAGATGGCAACCGTCTCCTCTTATAATCAACATCCCTTGATCGAGACCGATGATCATCCTCTGGCACAGCTTTGGACCTGCTACGAGGTCTTGAAGAAGACTGACCTCTGTCCCAGTCATCCTCATAACCCCCGTCACGATCTCTCTGCCGATGGTCTCGATAACTATCTTTTTCTTCCTTGTACCGATGCTCCCTTTGCTCCCCCCTTTCAGACCTTTCATAGTCTTGTTCCCTATCATCACGATGCCTCCTCTCAGAGTTTCCTGACCAGTCACGCTCAGATCCCCTTTCTCTTTCCCTCGAGGCAGCACTTGACCTTGGTCCTTTCTCATTATTTGTGTCACCGTATCCATACTCAGAAGCATTATCATCACCACCATAACTTGACTCCCTAGTTCTTCGACCGTGTTCTTCTCCTCCCCAGGTCCCCATGCTTGGGTCATTCCACATCCCTGCATGGTGTCCCTCCATTCCAGAAGAACCCATCATCCCCATCCCATTAGTTGCCATTCCCCTGCCAAAGAAAGCTGGGTTTACATGAGGAGCCACCCCGGCAAGTCCCATTGTATTAACACCAGGAAATTGAGGAAGCATTCCAGGAAAAGCAGGACCTGGAAACCCTCCATAACCGCCTCCTCGACCCATATATGTTGGATCAAATCCAGAACCCATCATACCCTGTGGATTCATCATTCCTACAGGACCACCAAATCCAGGACCTCCAAGGCCCTGTCCATAGCCACCTCCATTAGCACCAGTTCCAACACCAGCAGGATTCCCAACCATGTTCTTCGCACCCATGACCCCTCCTCTTCCCCTCATTGGTCCTCCACCTCCAGGACCTCTTACTCCCTGTCCACCTCGTCCCCATCCACCCCTTCCAAAATTCCTACCTCCTGGGTCTCCAGCTTGAAAATTCACACCTCCCCCCCTCCCACCACCATCATTCATGGGCCTTCTTCCTGGTTGCTGAGCCTGAGCCTGACCTTGGGATTTGCTCAAATAAGAAGCTCCCATCTGTTTCAAGGTTTGCGGGGAAGCATAAGCCACAACACAAGCTCTTCCATTGAAAACATAACCATCCATCCCTTCTTTGCATGCCGTGGCAGCAGCTTGATCATGAAACTCAACCTGACAATAACCTTTGGATTTACCACTGGCCCTCTCGTCAAAAAACTTAATTTCCTTGACCCTCCCATACTGAGATATAACACTTTCAATCTCAGCATCAGTTGTCCACCAATGTAGTTCTCCCACAAACAGCGTGGCCGAACCATTCTCAATTGGTGGTCGGATTTGGTTTTCATTGACCATCGGACGATTAGCATTTATCTTGATACTCATTTGATTGGTCAGTATCTGTGTAGCTCCTGGAGGGCCAGCACTGGCAGGATTCAGAGACGGAACAAACTCACTATTACCTTTTCCAGTAATATCAGAAGAATCAACACCGACATTTGGGGGCATAGTTGTTGACCCCTGAAACGCCATATGTCTGACTTGAGGATCATGAGTCATCTCCATAACCCTCCCCTTCTGTGATCCAGAAGCCCCACTCACATAATCTGTGGATCCCAGTTCTGGCTCCTTCGCCACTGGTGGTTGATTCTGTTCTGGAAACTGGGCCCCAGCACCAGAATACTTCCCTTGAACTGAAACCCCAGGAATTTTCAGGTCCTGAGACACACCAGCTTGAACTCTTGGTTCAGGAACATCAGTTTTCTGTGCTTGGAGTCCTCCATTGCCAACACCACCAGTTGGGAGTGATGCTTCGGACCGGTGCATCTGCATGAAACCCTCTCCAACATTAACATCATTATAGAGATCATCGAACTCATCATCTTCGACCATCGGTTCTTCATCTGCAAGCGCAGAGATGGCTCCACTTCCCTGATACTGAAGCTTATGAGCCCCTCCATATTCCTCATCTTCATAATCTATTTGCTCTTCACCCAACGGATCCATTTAGACCAACCAATATACACCCGATATGGAGTCGAACAATCTCTACCTCTACCTATATAATACATAACGAAGAAAAAAAATCCGTTCTTAGACCCATCATAGATACGAGACTGCAAACCGGAAACATGGATAGATACAGATCTGAACACAAACATAACTTTAACCACAGAGAGTAAGAAAAAGGACCCGGAAATCCAAGTCTTTCTTCTATCTCATATATACAGCTTGAAAAATGAAGCCCTTCTTCTTCATTAAAAGAAATTACTTAAGCGACTAATCAAATACAAAAAAATTACAGACTGCATCATCATCGACCCGAAAACAATAACCCCATCAGAAGATAGATCAAAACCCACTTAGGAAATCACAGATTCCACAACCCAACTTCGTAAAATTTAGAATTACAATAACCCACTTCACGAAATCGCATGAAAATTTGTATATATCAGAAACTCAAATCACAGATGAAAAAAATTAAAAAAAAAATTAATTAATACAATCGTAGACGGAAATCCAGATAATCATAGCAGGAAAAAAACAGACAACTAGAGAATACCCAGTTGGGAAATCTCCCAGAAGAAACAGATTCAACCTTAGAGCATAACAAGATTCAATAAAGTGATGAAAGACGGACAATGCAGAGAAGAAAATGGAAACAAAGAATCATGGGACGAGGAGATTGGAACATGCTGTTGGATTCGCAGAGGATGTTGTTGTCTTACTAATAATATCTCTCAGCTAGTACCACGGCGTCCGACAGAGTCGCAGCAGCTGCGTCCCCTCCCTCCCTCTCTCTCTCTCTCTCTCTCTCTCTCAAGCTTTTCTCATGAAATACCAACAAGGAAGGAGTACGGCCATTCCTCCTCTTCCTTTCTGTGTTTGTATTTTTAATAATATCTTCTACGCATTTTCTTTTCTACAGTGGGATACCTTTCACCATACGAATCGATACACACCAATTCGGATCGACTCCAAAGTTTCCAACTTTCCACCTCCTTCTCCTTCGCCTCTGGTGCTCTCTCTGTAATTTCTGTATTTTCCAAATTGTAAAAAGTTGAAACCTTTGCCTTATTTCACTGAAGTGTTAAAATGCTCATCACATGTTCTCCACCACACAAATCGCATTATCATAATTCATAACCCAGTGCTGCTCATGCCTATTTTATTATTGTATTTTTTTTTTTAATTTTATACTTATAAATTTATTGAATTTAAGTCATCTAACGGTTAAAATCGAATATGTTCAAATTTAACGGTAAAAAAAAAAATTTAACAATTCAAATTTAAATTCAACAGCTAAAATACTTTTAAAAAAATTATTTCATGTGTTTTATATTATTTCAAAGTGTTCCATGAGTTTCGTAATGTCTATTTAGTGATTTTTCAATATTTATCGAAATATAAATATTTTTAGATTAGAATTTACACAAAATTAAATTAGGATAGTCTACTCTTTTTTTTTGAAAATTAATTTAGGAAAAAATTTATCCTAAATTCATTTTTTAATAATATCGAGCTTAAAAATTTAACCCGATATAGAAGGGTTTGAGCAAAAAAATAGTTTCTCGGTTAAAACCTAAATTTTGTGAATTAAAAATTTTAAAATTTAAATCTAAGAGTTGAAGATAGTCTAATATAAACTCTTTTTTCTGAATATAGAAAATATAGAGTGCAAATTGATTTTTTCTTCCGTGTATTTGACAATCTCTCTAATTTTCCTACAAAAAATTTGTCTTTTCTCGTTTACTGTTAGCTTTTGTTTTATTTCATTGGTGAGTTTTGAGGAGTGGAAAGTGATGTACAGATAATTTCGAGACAATGTAAATTGACATTTTACCACACTCGCATCATGTCCTCTAATCTTTTCCTTCCTTGGTTACGAAGGACAACACCAAGTCACATCCCATGTACCCATTCATGATACTACTTTGGGGTGTGCCCATATATGATATTAATTTGGGATGTGCTATCCACACATCTCTTTTTACTTCTCACACGTCATTGACTAATTTCTTTACTAATTTCTGTTCGTTGGTCTTCTTCAATTCATCCGATCAGACGGTGAAAAATTAAAAAGATGTGTGAGAAGTAAAAAATGGTGTGTAGACATCACACCCCTATTACTTTTGACGGTGCATGATAGATTTAGGACACAGCCACATCGACGTCTCAGTTGCATTTGCATATAAATTTCTCTCAAAGTTATAAACAAGGTATTCCAAAAGAAAAAACGAAATGCCTTTCAGAAGTTACCGTAGTAGAGGTTGCTTGGAGTTTAATACACATATATTTCTTCAACGTGAACATCGTTGAACAAAAGGAAATTATACACAATCTGTAACATCTGTCTTGTGATCGAAATATATTCAGCTCAAATTAGAAATTATTGTGCTACCACAAATCCATTCCAAAAGAATCGAACTGCCTACCCGAAATGCACTACGCTGTTATATCGCTCAAGAAAAAACTTCAACGGCTAATGATCTTAAGCAAACTCCATCTTAGCTGAGCATCAAAACTGCACCTGAGCCGATTCACGATTCATATCTGATCCTCCAGGGCCCTTGGACATGCGAAAACTGCAAAGGCTATTTCCGATCTGCTTCTGGGAGACCTATTGCCACCTAAAGAAATAATCACTACAAAAAGAAAACCCCATTTCTCTTACAAATTTAACTGAGTAACTATATTTTACACCGCCTCTAGCAGCACATGCATAGAGATGATACCGTGAAAATCCAGTAAGTAAAATTACTGAGCATGTCGGAGGTGGAATTGACAGGGAATTCCAATTTGAATCAGGAATTGCCAGCAAGTGATCCAGCCAAAATCGATATCTGAATCAATACATCCCCTTGAAAACAGGATTTGTTCTGCATATGCTTGCACCGTATTCCTCATACTCTTCTTTTGTATGGCAAGCCTGCACAGATATGAACATCTCAATACACAATATGAATTTAGCAACGGACAAATGATAAAATTTTGGCACTTTTAAATTTAAGCATAAAATAAGGTGAAAGCTCAACATCAATGCCGAGGTTGCAGAAACATCAAAAACTGTGTCTGTATTTTTGGAGAGGAGATGATCTCCTCCTCCATGATAAGTTAAGTTCCCCTTGATGCCATTCGATTTCTGAACAATTAAGACTCAACGTATTATAGAAGACAAAGGGACAAAACCCCTTGATCTCACAGAAAAGATGCAAAGGTCTAGCATTGTCCAAGTGAAAGCAAAAACTGAATATAGCATGCTGTTTCTACACAAAAATTAGACCAAGCTCTCTTTTGATTCCAAGTGTCAAATTATTTGGACTCCATACAGGTGCCTTATTTATACTAACAAGACAACACTTGTTTCGAACTCAGTTTAACTCGCAGAACTATACCGTGCAGTGACTCAATAAAACTTTATCATAAATTTGCAAGATATTGTTAAAATCCCCATATCACAAAAACATTGATGTAATGGCTTCAAGCCCCATGGCAACTTAAAGGTTCTTTGAGGGTTTCCAGATATAGAGATAAAGTCAGAGACATAAAAAAAAATATGATTGTCAGCCTGCATTAACAAAAACCTTTAAATAGCTCCAACCATGATTCAAAGCAAAAGGAGATATGCAAGTTTCTACACAAATAGCTTTGATATATAGAAAAAGGTGGAATATGAGAAGACTGCAATAGTTGTCATGCCCTCAGATTAGAAGAATAAACTCATACTGCAAAGAATTCAGGTGTGGATGCAAGTACTGAGCCGCCAAACCAAACTGCAAATCTCTGGATGGGATGGCTAACTACATTCACTTCCACTGGATGTGACTGCGGGCACAAACAAAAATGAAAATCAAACTCTGGTATTGTAAATAAGCTGCATATGCTTACTAGTTTATATAAATACACATTGCACACACTTCTAAATAAAAATGCTTACTTTTACTTCTCCACCAACTCGAGCTTCAGATGCAAGAAGCCGGGCATCCACAATCTTCTTTATATCCCGTTGCAACCTCCTATGGAAGTCCTTGAACATGGTTGAACCTCCAGACAACACTATATTCTGAGAATAACAATAACAATCATGAGACCAAATCCATAAGTTGCATAAAGAAATATTTAGTAAATAACGAAGATCACTAATTTACTATACATGAGAGCATAATACAATAGCCTTTGGAGAATTTACATAAGGGAAAAAAAAAAGATTTTCATGGGACTAGGTCCAGACCTTAGAGCTAAAAACAATTCAAACACCAAACCATGAACATAGGAGAAAATTAATGCTAAAGTTCAAAGAGAAAACAACTCAGAACGAATGACTGTAAAGTTATATGACATTTGTAGAAAACAATACCTAGTAAGGCGTAACTGAAGAAAACAAAATTCAACCTCAGTTTAAACAAAGAATCATTCAGTAATGTTTTCTGAACACCATTACAAGGCCTCAGCACCACAGTGGAGCCGCACAGCATATTAATTCATATTGCTTCAATTACAAATGTAAAATACATCTAATCTATGAAGAATTGCAAGGCCTACTTCACCTTATACAAAGACCTCCTAGTGTCAATTGGAGCAGACTGAATACACTTGTCAATTACAACGGGTAAGGGAGTGGTGAAGTCGGTGCTATAAATCTCAGGATTGAAGAAAACCTATTAAAGCATTCAAGACAAATTAGCGGAGAAAGGTTAGTACCAAACAGTGATTGAGAAGAAGAAAAAGGAAACATTTTAGGGGAGGAGGAGAGGAAGTTAACCTCTGGGCCAAGAAATCGTTCATAGCCAATGTCACAAGAGTAGGGCGCCCCTGTTTTTGGTTTGATGCCTCTCCATTGCTTAATATACTTGGATGGTTCTTTATCGTGCTTATTAAACTCCTTCAATCATTGGAGAAACAAGAGTTTGTCATCAAACAATCTCCTAATTGAAAAATAAACTCACACAAATGAATGTAACATAAGGAGTTGTTACATCAGGTAAAACAAAAATTACATCAAATTGTACCAAGGTCTTCAAAACTAAAATGATCATGGAAATAAAGTTGACCTTGACAATATCAGAACTAGTATAGCAATACATTTCCTTCACTCTGCGAGCTACATCAAAGGAGTCGTCTGGTGGCACATTCTCTCCTCTTTCCTGCATATAATGCAAGCAGCATAAGCGCACAAAAAAATCATCTGTAAATCTTAGTCATAAGTACTCTATATAAGCCATAATTCATAAAATTTCGTGAAAGTTCATACACTATTGTCTGGTTCGAAACACTAACCCTAGCTTACCATTTTTTTATGATCACAACAAAGGGAATATGAATACAACTAGCAAGAATGGAATCCCATAAGGGTAAAAAACAATTGAAGTTATTAGTGAGAATGGAAGACAGCATACCCGCATAAGCTGCTGGACGAAGAGAGTGACATCTTTCCCGGCAATAGGAACTGACTTGATGCTGCTCCCAATAACATAACCTTCTGCAACAGGAACAATATGAGTTGCCCCATCTCCAACGTCTACTACAACCCCTGTCATCTCACACTAAGAAACTTGTAGGTCAATCAAAGAGGAAACGATCAAGCCATATCAAAACAATAACAACACACATTACTAAGCACTTGGGGTAACACAACTCATAAATCGAAAACTTACAATAAAAATCTCAAATTTTAAATACCAACCTTGGAGGTAGTGTAACCAGCTGCAAGAGCAAGTACCGAATTCACGGCAATGTAAAGGCCAGGAACATTGAAAGTTTCGAACATGATTTCACCGGTATACTCCCGGCTCTCCGGGGCAGTAAGCGGACTCTCAGTTAAAAGAAAATAATGGTCTTCAGGATCACAACGCAAGTAGTTAAATATACTTTGCTGCCAGAACCGCTCCATTGAATCCCAATTCTCGACTTGGCCCTGTCGAACGGGATAGCTTAGATTGTAAGTTGTACTTGATCGAGATCTTTCCAGCGCCTCATCCCCAATAAAGAAATCAAGATCAGCCATCACGCCAGCGTTGTGCTGCGCTATCCAGCCGGACTTGGAGGAGGTTCTGGACGGGTTCAAAAACGATTCGTTTAATGCAACTACAGTCGGAACAGTGTAACATGGCTCGACATTTCCCGCGAAACCCATTTTAGTATACCTACAGAAATGAATGCAAATGCACATATTAGAGCATAATCTCCTGGGAATTTTAGCAAACAGGTGGGGACCAATACGTGCTTCAATAGAAAAACGTCAGTTGGGGCTTCTCATCGAGCAGTTTGCGTGCGTAATTACGTACCCACTTCCATTGTCGATTACTACAGCTGGGCGAGAGGCCGGGTCCATGAGAGAAAGCTTGGAACTTGAATTGGCTTTGATTATTACGGAGGTGGATCTGCAGCTGAGATCCGATAGAGGGTGCGAGGCAAATGATCATGGCTTTGAAGAGCGCGAGAAAGGAGAGCGCGGAGACGAAGTGGAAGCTGATAGTGCTGATGATGGCGACGCAGACTTGGATCGGAAGCGAAAGCGGCGGCTAAACGAACAGCTCGGTAGCTCGCAGCAGTTGGTGATTGCGATTGCCGCTCCACCCATTTCAACGACGGACGCAGAAGCTGAAGATTTCAATGGCGGCAGCTCTCATCGATTGCATCATCATCGTTGCAGCTTTTGCAATTTTTCACTGATTCGATGCTTTTACTGGCAATCAAACAACGGCGACCGCCGACCCCCACTCGCTTTCTCTTCTGGGGCTTGTCCTTTTGGCCAGTTACGCTTTGTCGTTTGATTTTGAAATACGACTTTTGTTTTGGGCCGTTGGATTTGTTTCCTGATGAGATGGAGCGACGGGTCAGATTTTGCCTCCGGTCGGAAGCCCGTTATGGGCCCCGTGGATCTGTTGTAGTGTAGCGAAATGGTAATGTCGGTAGTTTGTTTGTATCACAAAATATTTAGAATCTTTTGATACATAACTAAAAGGATATTTGTCGTTTCCCCCCTGAATTTATAAGGAATTGTCAATTTTCCTTTTGAACTTTAATTTTAACCAGTTATCCTCGTTAACTTTTGTAATTGTGTCACGCCTCGACCCGCGAATAAAGACTATTCACGAGCTAGGGTGTGAGCCATATCTTAACTATAGAAATAAATTCTAAAACCAAGACACGATGGAAAATTAAATTAAATTATTAAAAGCTGATTATACAATACACCATACATCAACAAAATATTACATAAAATTTTAATAAATACGCAGCGGAATAACTATAGTGCATAAATTAATTCATAACAAAAACTACCAATTCAACAATAATTAAATTGTAACAATTATTTCAAATGCATGAAATATATGCAGATGAGATGGATGAATGTACTCACTCCCTTCTAATCCCTTCAACACATACCTGAGACACCCAAGCCTACACGTCTCATACCATGCTTATTCCACTTGGCTCCGAGTACGTTAGAATATGAGTTAACTCCCAGTCATCCCTTAAACCCATTTTTTGTAATTAAACTCTCAGTTTTCACTTTATTAAACATGCACTTCCCCCGACGCCCAATTGTATATTCAAACCCTGCACCCTACGCCTGACATATACAAGATTTCATCATTTTTAATAATCAACCAATTTGTATACTCAAGCCCTGCACCCTACACCTGACATATACAAGGTTCATTATTTTATATTCAAGGCAAACTTCAACCCTTGAATATCCTCACAACTTAAACACTTTACACAAGTGAGCACTTGCCCCAACACAACTCTTTTTCTTGCTTCGCCATGCATGTATATGTATATGTCATGTGCATAATATTCACATTTTATCTTACAGACCTACAAGCTTCAACATAAATCAAATTGATTAGTAACAAGAATAATATAATCATAATATTAATAACAAAATAAAAATTTATAATCCAACATATAAAATGTTGCTCGTTGACCACTCCATATATGTTTTTCCAACGTCTCGTCCATCTTGGTTTGGGCAACTTGTTTTTATTAGAAAAGAATAGACATCCATGTTAGAGAAAATAATTGTTAGAGTGAAATATATTTCTCAAAGGCCACAAAGCATGAAATTATGTCTCTAGCTTTTCCCTTTCCAAACATCATCTTTTATTTTTATTTTAGCCCACCACTTCTACTTCTTCTTTAATATAGTTGAAACTATCAGCTGTTCGAACTGGGATATAAGTCAGCACATAGATTCGATTGTCGTGGTTTTTGGATATGTTATAGAGGAGATGATAAGGAACAACTTTTGTGAAGGAAGTGTTTCGATCGGAGCTACAAAAAATGGGGTTTTGGTACTCATAACATAGCTGTTCAGTTTTCTGCGGGATTAGAGACTGAGTTAGTATTTCAAACATATTTGACGATCACACCGTTGGATTTTTCTGAAATTTGGATATATCATGGTAGGGAGACAGACGAACAACTCTCATGAAGAAAGAATTATGATATAATCTATGGATAATGGTGTTTTGATCTGTTAAATAGGCTGGACAAATTTCTAGTTTTTCAGTATCTTTCTTTTGATAGATGGAGTTTGGTGGAGATATTTGTTGGATAAGGTCTCATGTATTTTTCTGGAATTTGTCTCACACTTTTGTACATCATTCTCAAGGGAAAATAAATAGAGATTTTTGATAGTTTGGTGGAAGTGCTTCTCATGGAAATGATCTTAAAATGTATAAACAACACACGATTTAAGTGGTTCACCAATTCGGCTACGTCCACTAAGGTTGCATATGCATTTATGTTTTCACTATGTAAGAGAGATTTACAAAATACAATGGAGATGACTTTGAGCCTTTACATAAGGCAAGAGAAAAGGATGGTGGGAAGAGTGGTCTATGAAGAAGAGGAGGTTTTGTTTCTTTTTCCCCATGTGTTGTTGTTGTTGGTGATGTGTGTTCCTTCCCCGTTTCTCTCCTTCCTTTGCTTTTATGGATGAAGAAATGGAATCCACCATTAAGCCTTAAGGACACGTTTTATTTTGTTTTGCAACACTTGGACATCTTCATCTCCAAAGAATCTTCACAAGTGTGCCAATAGAAAGAAAGCAAGTGTTGTGCCAATCATTAGACATAAAATGTGTTCCAATAGAAACACACCAATTGTTAACCTAATCATCACCATGAAATGTGTTCTAATCACAAGGCAACAAATGTTATCCTAATCTTTAGCAATGAAATGTGGTCCAATAGCAAAACAACAAATGTGAAGCTAATTATGAACTAATGAATAATATGCAAGGTGTTCCTTTTCTTGCATCCAAAGGCCAAGTCCAAACAATTTGGTGGATGAATCCTCACCAATTATCAACCATGATATGTGGTCCAATAGAAAGAAAACAAATGTGAAGTTAATAAATATCATGCAAGGTGGACAAACACTCAAAAGCCACGTTCATCTCTAAGGGATATGAATCCCACCCATTCTCACCTTATTGGAAGATTGGGAATGATAGATTGAAGCATTGAAGAGAAAATATAGACAATTAATGGAAATTCCCCTAGGCTAGTGAGTAAGCACTCTAAAACAACAACATTATATTGCCACATGCATGCCAATACATAAACATACCTAGTCTATGGCTCTATATAGACTCACACCTCTCCAAACTTGGGGGATGAATCATCACATTACATTAACTCAACTTGCCAACTCACTCTTAATTGGTAAAAATATCAACCCAATCTCAACACTTAGCCACATGTATAAGCCAAAAGCTTCTCACCTCCACACCCTAATTATTAGCTTCTACTAATTACCAACTTCCACCTCAACCTATCTAGAGTGGTGACTAACCCCTCCTCTTTATTCTCTAATGGTTGCTAAACGTCACTTAGCCTTGGTGAGAAAAGTAAAGCCAAACTCATGCAGTTAGACACATGCACTTATGCTATTGTAGCAATTTGTTTGATTTCACCGTCTATTCTCCATATCTTTTCTCAGATTGTAACCCTAGGATGCCCAATTCATTGTGGCTCGTCTTCCCCTCCTTCCCCATATACCTAACAACGATTAGGTTTGGTTGTGGTGTATGATTACCTTTTTGCCCTCACACCATTAGCATGTGCCGAGCATATGACCAAATTGGATGGAAAATTCTAAGACATAACAGCATAGTGTAAATTGGTGAATTGCACAAGTTCAGGGGGGTAATTGGCTAAAATTAAAGTTTAGGGGGAAATTGACAATTTATTACAAGTTCAGGGGGCAAATTGACGAATACCTTTAATTAAAAAAAAATATTAAGAAACAAGGTGGTTATTTAAGTAATTTCACACAAACAAATTTGTGCTGTTTTGTTTTCTGAACCTCACAACCATGTCACCTTATCATTACCCTCTAAAACGAATCTCTCTCTTTGTCTCCCCTTAACTGCCAACCCCTTTTTTTTTGGGTGCTGCCAACCCTGTTTAAATCAAGTAATCCCTTCACCACTTAGTACTACAGTCTAGTGATATTTCTTGAAACTTATATGTGAGAGGTCTTATATTCGATTCTCGCCAAATGCAAATTTGAACTACATTATTGCTAGGTCATTGTAAGGCTAAACTCACCCTCTTTCTTAGTGTAGATTTATCATTTGTTAAAAAAAAAAATAATAACCCCTCCCATAAAAAAATAATAATTAAAAAATAATATTTGAAATAAAATAAATTTTATATTTCTCATACACAGAGTATGTGTCCTTTCATAGTGTCAATTAATATAAATAAGCACCCCACTTAAGATGAGCAAGGAGCTATATATCTATATAACATACTAATTTACAAATTCATTTTGACAAAAACTTAAAAATATATAAATTAGTTTACCTTTTTGTAAATATATATTGAATAGCATTCATATATTTTATATTAAATTGTTTTGCATGTATTGTTTTATTATTACTACTTTAAATTATTTACCTATATTTATATTCACGATGTAGGTATACTAATTTGAATTAATTGATGTTTTTTATTTGTAGAAAAAAATATTTTGTATACATATATTGGCCCTCTAAGACCAACTCCAATGGTGGGCTAAAAGCCAAATTACCTCCCAAAATTCCCCCTCAAACCCAATCCAACCCAAGGGGAAATTTTGGGCTAAATGCAAAATGTTAAACCAAGGTCAGATTCCCCAAAAAAATTAGCCCATAAATTAGAATATAAAATTTTCAATATTTATAGGAATTTAAATTTTTTTAGATTAAAATGTTCATAAAATTAATTTACGATAGTCTACATATTTATTTTTAAAAAAATTTTAATTTAACAAAAAAAAAGCCTAAGTTCATTCTTTAATAATCCCGGGCTAAAATTTTAGGCATGAACGGTTGGAGCAGAAAAGTTGTTTTTGGGCTAAAAGCTAAATTTTCTGGGCTAAAATATTTGGCTTTTAGCCCAACCATTGGAGATGGTCTAAGACCATCTCCAACCCTGGGCTAAAAGCCAAATTACCCCCCCCCCCAAACACTCTCCAACCCATGCTAAAATTTTAGGCTAAATGCCAAATGCTATTTCTGGGCCAAATACCCCTCCAGCTTTCCCCCCGGGCTAAATGCGAAATGTTTATCGGAATTTAAATTTTTTTAGATTAAAATGTTCATAAAATTAATTTATAATAATCTACATATTTATTTAAAAAAAATTGATTTAAGAAAAAAATTTAGGCTAATTTCATTCTTTAATAATTTCGGGCTAAAATTTTAGGGTAGAAAGGTTGGAGCAGAAAAGATGTTTCTGGGCTAAAAGCTAAATTTTCTGGGCTAAAAAATTTGGCTTTTAGCCCAAGGGTTGGAGATGGTCTAAGACCATCTCCAACCCTGGGCTAAAAGCCAAATTACCCCCCCCCCAAACACTCTCCAACCCATGCTAAAATTTTAGGCTAAATGCCAAATGCTATTTCTGGGCCAAATACCCCCCAGCTTTCCCTCCGGGCTAAATGCGAAATGTTTATCGTAATTTAAATTTTTTTAGATTAAAATGTTCATAAAATTAATTTACAATAATCTACATATTTACTTAAAAAAAAATTGATTTAAGAAAAAAATTTAGGCTAATTTCATTCTTTAATAATTCCGGGCTAAAATTTTAGGGTAGAAGGGTTGGAGCAGAAAAGATGTTTCTGGGCTAAAAGCTAAATTTTCGGGGCTAAAAAATTTGGCTTTTAGCCCAAGGGTTGGAGATGGTCTAAGAGAAGGGATATCTTTTTTTTTTTTACAAAATAAAGATTAAAATTGTGGGACTCACTCTACTTCGAATTTGAACGATCAGAACCATATATTTTGTAAGTCAAGATTCATAGATTATGCTTACAAAAATTCAATTCAATTCGAAACTATATGCTTATTTAATTATCACGATAAAAATCTAATGCTTCTTAGAGAACAAAGTGTTCGTCAATTTTTTTTTACTCAAGTAGATGCCTTAATATTTCCGATTTGGCTAATATTTTATAAAGATAATTTATCAGGTGCAACTTGAAAAATAGACGATTCAGATCGTTAAAGTTCAATGTGGTGTGAGCCCCACAACTAATTCCTATTATTTTATAAAAATGGATATCCCTTCTCTTAAGGGTTTCCTTACATACATGTTGGACATTTTTTTATTGTTATTATATCAAGGTGTGTGTAAATACATTTACTTATTCTTAATTTAATTTTTTAATCAAATAATATTTTTATATTTTGTACATAAATTATTTTGCATGAAATTTTTTTGTTCACAAAAAAAAAAATCTCCTTTATTTTTTTGGATAAAAGCATTTAATCCCTTTTCCGTTCTCATAGTTTAAAACTTTGTTGTCATTAAAAAATTGTAGACAACAAACAAGTAATTCGGGGTATGATAGATATCCGAAAAATACGAAATGTGTGAAGTCAAACTTTGTTAAAGAATTTGCTTAGATGAAGCTTAATTACTGATTTATTTAGGAAAAAGAGTTATGTAGAATTTAAGTTAGAAAAAAATAAATTTAAAGGAGTAAAGACTGTAAAGTTATATTTTCATTAAATCTTTTCATATACGTGTAGTCACGTATTGTGGCTTTCACTGTCTAGTGAAGATAATTTTATGGATAACGCTCGAAAGCAAAGGCAGAGAGCTAAAGTTGACTGGGCCCGGCCGACCTATAGCATTTGGTAAAGGCCTTGGTCCCACTAGCCATAGCCCACACTAAACCCTCGAACATGGGCCTCAAAGGCCCAACCATCCAATCACGTGGCCGAAAGTTGGCCCCCTTCCAAAACAACGTATTAAAGCATCTTCTAAAGAGATGTCAAAACTACCACACATATAACAATGAAAATATGGCACCAAACTATCTCCAACCGAGCATTTAATTTATTATGTGGCACTGAGTCAATTAAAGGCAATGTTTTTTGCTGTCAAATTCATTTAATGATATTTTAATAGATTTGATGCAATATCATAAATTTTTATGTGCGTTCCAAGTATTTAATTGGTTATCTTAATAATTAGACCCCATAAAAAGGTAAAAAATTACAAGATGTCATTCGGGTGTAACAAAAAATTGTCTAAAATGTCAAATTACAATATAATCCATTAAATATCATTTTAATGTTTAAAATTCGATGTCTCATTTGAAGATATTTTTAGCGTTGAACATAAACACAATGAGAACACATAATTCATCTCACTTGTCTCTTAATCTGCACTTAAAAATGATTTATGCAACAGCTAATCATATTGATCCCAAGTCAACCCTAATTTGAACATATTGATCTCAAGTCAACAACACGCACTCGCGGTAAGCACATCGATTGGACAAATGCCTCGAAGCTCCACCGTGCGCGATAATCTCCCACGCACCTTATCTCCCCCCTTCCCTCCACGGACACCCCGGTCCGTCGGTTCACTCATCGCTTTCAAAATCGTAGGAATTATCCGAAACATCCCCATCCAATCATTACACACGCCAAACGCACAAGGGTACCGTCGTAATTGCACGAGGGAGCTTCATATTTCCCACCGGACAAAACCAATCACCACCACCTGCGCACAAACGCGCACGTTAGCTGTCCCCTCTCTGCCTCCCCCCAAAAACCAAACCCCATGCATTTACCTTAATTGCGCCATTAAATATTTAAACCACCCAATTTTAAAGTTTTAGTCCCATATTTTTACCTCTTAATTAAAATAAATGAAGGATTTAACCTACCCTCGCATGAAAAATGTAATTAAGGAGCAGCAGCAGCAGCAGGAGGAGGAGAAGTGTTTTAATGGATCTGTCTGCGCAGAGCTCTTCATAAGTCTCTCTCTCTCTCTCTCTCTCTCTCTCTTCTTTCTCTCTCTAGAACCAGAAGCTCCGAGTCTTTAAGTCATTTTCGAAAGGTTCGTTTTGGCTTCGGATCGGGTCCTGCATTTGTATAAATCGGAGCCGTTTGATCCGCGCTGGAAGGGATTCGGATTCGCTTTTTGTCTGATTGGATGGTCTGATTGGGGTTGAAGATGAACCCGCTGTGCTGCATTGCGCCGGTTTCGGTCGATCGGGACCGGGGCACCCCGGTGGCGGCGAAGCAGTTGGGTGAGTGCCAGATAGGCCCGGAGGCTCCGATCCGGAACGTTAGCTACGGTTCGAGGCCGAGCTACTCGGCTCAGGTCTCGTCGGCCGGTACTGAAACGGACAGGGCTTCCGTCGCGGCGGGGCATGAGGTTGAAGATACGATCAGTGAAGCAAGGGATTCGAAGGTGTTTGGCGGAGGCGTGAGCGGAGGCGTGGCTGGGATTCTGTACAAATGGGTGAACTACGGGAAGGGGTGGCGGTCGCGGTGGTTTGTGCTCGAAGACGGCGTGCTTTCGTACTATAAGGTTCATGGACCGGACAAGATTTTGATGAGCCAGGTGAGAGAGAAGGGGTTGAGGGTGATCGGAGAGGACTCGCTGAGGTATATGAAGAAGGCGAATTGGGGAAGTAATCGGCTTGGCGGCGCGGCGGCGGCGGCGAGGCCGTGGAAGCCTTTCGGAGAAGTGCATTTGAAGGTATGAGCTTTTGCTTATCACAGAATGTGAAGCCATTGTTTGTGTTATAGAGGTAATGCTATTTTTGGTGTTGATGCTATATTTAGCAAATGAAGAAGTCTGTATCCATTGCGTTTATTAGTTGGGATTTTCTGAGTCGTTTTGTTGGGTCTGTGCACTCGTTTGCTGCAATGTAAGTTGTGGGTGTCGAAAGAGACAGAAAATGTTTAATATTCTTACACTTTTCATGGAATTTTTAGAAAATATTGATTGATACCCACCAAAAGTTTTCCTCAATCTTGATGGACCAACAAAAACTCGAATCCGTTGAGAGGAATGCCTGTGTTTTATCTGATGATGCATAACATGTATGCTTGATTGCGCATATCTGTGCTTTTGAGTTGTTGGTTTTTGGTTACTGAATTTGAAGTGGTCTGCTTTACAGGTCTCTTCAATTCGTGCCAGCAAATCAGATGATAAACGGCTTTCCATATTCACAGGAACTAAAACTCTTCACTTGTGGTGTGTATCGAGAGAGGACCGAGCTACATGGGTTGAGGCACTGCTCGGTGCTAAAGATCTGTTTCCTCGAGTCTTTACAAGCAATGATTTAGTACTTTCGAGAGATATAGTTGTCTCGACAGAGAAACTAAGACTAAGATTAGCACAGGAGGGCATTAATGAGCCAGTGATCAAAGACTGCGAGTCAATAATGCTCTTAGAAGTGTCAGAACTTCAGAACCAGTTGAAGGCTCTTCGGAGTAAACACGTGATGCTGTTGGAGTCATTGAGACAATTGGAGGTATTTCTTCCATCCTGTACTGCTTTATACCAGATTTCCTTACATATAATTACTAAGTTTCTGCTTAATAAATTTGCTACAATATGGGGGGTGGTGTAAATCTTGCTAGTCGGAAAGTAATATCCTATCTAAATCTCCTTTTGCAGAAGGAGAAAATAGAGCTGGAAACTACAGTAGTGGATGAAACAAAGGAGCGTGAGTCATATGGACAGGGGGATAGGAGATTTAGTGGTCAGTCATCTTTGGCATTTCCATAACCTTCGTATTTTGTTGAAGTCAATGTTTTAAAATATGAGATGTATAATGATGATTTAATATTTCTTTTAGTTTCGGTGCTACTCAAAAGGTTTCCCGCCGTATACACAGTTTCTGATTATATTATCAATGAGAATTTAATTTTGACCCTTAGTTTTGATTGTTTTATGGTTTTGCTCATGACACAGATTTCTATTCCGTCTTATCTGAGGGCAGTGCAAGTGATTCTGATGCAGATAATGAAAGCCAAATTGAAACAGATGAAGATGAGGGAACATATTTTGATACACATGACATTTTGTCTTCAGAAGCTCTAAGAAGTGCTTCCTATCGAAGTAGAGAAGTCTTGGGGAATGGTGTGTATATCATAGAGATTCTTTCTTTTCTGATTAATCAAAGAAACATAATTTGATGAGAGTTATTTTGTATTCAGATACTCTAAGAAGTGCTTCCTACCGGAGCAAGGAAGGTTTGGGAAATGGTTCTATATTTGAAAGAGATTCTTTCTTTTCCGATCGATTGCATGGAGTTGAAGAGATCACGACAATTAAATATCCATATGTGAAAAGGAGGGATAATTTGCCAGAACCCAAGGAGAAAGAGAAGCCTATTAGCTTGTGGTCGATTATCAAGGATAATATTGGGAAGGACTTGTCTGGAGTTTGTCTTCCTGTTTATTTTAATGAACCACTCTCATCGTTGCAAAAGTGCTTTGAAGATCTGGAATATTCAAACTTGGTTGATCGAGCATCGGAATGGGGAAAGCGGGTAAGTTCCTCAGCTGTCCCCTTCTATGCATCACTAATTGTCTGCACTTTGGAACATGAATTAATTTGGACTTCCTGTGGTGCAGGGAAATGATTTAATGAGAATTCTAAATGTTGCAGCATTTGCTGTATCTGGCTATGCATCAACAGAAGGTCGGCATTGCAAACCCTTTAATCCTCTCCTTGGGGAGACCTATGAGGCCGACTATCCAGATAAAGGACTTCGTTTTTTCTCTGAAAAGGTAATGCACGTTGACATGTCTAGTAGCACCCTTTTAAATGCATTTCTGTCCATTAAGTATGAAAAATGGTAAAAGATAAAAGTAGCCTCTATGTTGCTTCGTGTTGTTCGGACTCATTGAGTTTGAAGCATCACATATAATTGTCAAATGTTTATGAACCATTGATTGATGTCTAACAAGGACGAGCTTGCACTCAGGTGAGTCACCACCCAATGGTTGTTGCTTGTCACTGTGAAGGAAGAGGTTGGAAATTCTGGGCGGACTCCAATCTCAAAGGCAAGTTTTGGGGGCGTTCTATTCAGCTTGATCCTGTGGGTACCCTTGCCTTGCAGTTTGAGGATGGGGAGACGTTTCAGTGGAGCAAGGTCACTACCTCTATATACAATATCATACTAGGAAAAATTTATTGCGACCACTATGGCACCATGCGCATCAGGGGCAGTGGCAATTATTCCTGCAAGCTAAAGTTCAAGGAGCAGTCTATTATAGATCGAAATCCACATCAGGTTAGTTAAAGTCTAAATACTCCCCATAACAATATTTTGCACGGGCGGCCCGATTTTCATGTTTATGTTACACTCAGGTTTAGCCATTGGAATTTCAGGTTCATGGATTTGTTCAAGACAATAGAACTGGAGAGAAAGTAGCAATGTTGGTGGGTAAGTGGGACGAGGCAATGTACTACGTGCTGGGAGATCCAACTACAAAACCAAAGGGTTATGATCCTATGACAGAAGCTGTGCTTCTCTGGGAAAGAGATGACTATGTTACCAAGACAAGATACAATCTCTCTCCTTTTGCAATATCCCTTAATGAACTGACACCTGGCCTATTGGAGAGGTTACCGCCTACAGACTCAAGGCTAAGGCCAGATCAAAGACATTTGGAGAATGGCGATTATGAATTGGCAAATGCAGAGAAACTAAGACTTGAACAGCTACAAAGACAGGTACCCCTGTACATCCTCTTTCTCCTTTGATCCGTTATTCACCCATAGATCCTCCTCGTTTCATGCATTCTTGTATCTAATTGCGAGCCTAATGCCGTTTGAATTTAATTGAAAATGACTTCAATCTCATATCTGGCCTATAATCTTGAGAGTTTGAGATTCAGGACTCAGCTCGAAACCGAATGTGGCTAATGCCATTTCCCAGGTGTTTTCCGGGAATTGATGGGCTCCTGTATGGGGCGTACTTTATTCGTAAACTATTCTTCTATTCTTAAATTGTATTTAGCAACTGTTGATACTTTTGTGCAGGCAAGGAAGTTGCAAGAGAGAGGGTGGCAGCCAAGATGGTTTCGGAAGGACGAGGATGGTTGTTATAGTTACGTGGGAGGGTATTGGGAAACTAGGGAGAAGAAGAATTGGGACGGAATTCCCGATATTTTTGGCCAGAGTAGTGATTTGCCTTCGTGTTCCGGTGAAGAGTAAGGCATCTCTTGGCCGACCTTTGTTGTATTAGATTACGCCGGTCTTTCGTTTCTGCCCCTTGCCCTGAATCCGAGTTTAGTGTAGGCTGCGTTATAGAAAAAAATTCCTTGGTGGTGTAATGATAGTTTTCATTTGGGACATTACGTCGTCCATGGAGCTGCTCATGCCCAGGATCTGGTTAATTTAGATAGTGTTACCTTCACTTTTAACTTAAAACTGCTGCCCCACTGAAGAAAATGCTGAAAAAATAGCAATACACCGTCAAAAAGTAAACCACCCGTCCAACATACACTTGTCACGTTGTGGATTTGGTAACGATCATCTTTCGTCAAAAGGAGACTGAAACGCAAGAATGGTGGAATTTAACTTCGGTTTGGAATGTTCATAAATCAGTTTGGAACATAACTATCACATCGGATGTTATGTGGTTCAGAGCGTTTACTCTTGCACATAAGATTGTGTGTTTAAACCGCTGCGAAGTGCCAAAATCTTTAAATATTACGAAATATTTATGGTCAAACACATTCTGGTAACATGTCATTAAACATTTTTACGAGTAATCATACGTTGCCAACTACAAAAATGGCATCCCATGGACTCTCTTCATTCAGGTAAAAAACACAAAGGGGAAAACGGGAAGAAAATTTGATAACGCTCCTCATTTCCATGCCTTCTTCCCTCGGAATTGTTTGCCAGATCGCTGCTGCTGCTTCCTTTTATCCACGCGAGATTTAGCAACCTTTGCCCTCTTTGCAGCCATAGGCATTTGCTTTTTGTGCTCCTTCTGCTTGTTGCTCATACCTCCCGTCTGTTGTCATTCATGAATACAAGTGTCAAAACAAAGATCAAGCTCGGTCAGAACCCTATTGGAGCTCAATTTATTCACTTCTCCTTTGAAAAGTGAACTGAGTGCTAAAACCATTCATTGTCATGTGGCAACTAATGGAATCCCAAGGACATACCTTCTTCTGTTTTATGGCGGCTCGAGCCTGGTACTTCCCTCTCTCCTCCCGCCCTGCTCTCACTAATGCCAATCTCTCCTCCTTGCTCATCCTTTTCTTTACGTGGACCTACATGGTGCATGCCCAAATTGAGTAATAAAGAAGGCACAATACGTTTTAAAAGCTTTATACGTCTCTTTTCCCCTTGGATTTATAAGACACCAAGGACAGTAGAACAGCTAAAGGGTTCTTGAAGCAACAGGTATGGGAGTTAACAACATTCCAACGTTTCTAAATTTTTTTTCTCCCAGGAATGTCTCAAAAGCAGCATACTGAGTCATAACGAGTAAAATAATTTAAACTTACTTCAAGCTTTGCAGGATCTACTCGCTTACTGCTCAGTTCAGATGAGCTGGGAATCTTGAATGCAGGTGACTTGGCGTCTGCGCCCTTCTTCAATAATCCCTGCCGAGTCAAAGCAATTTGGGCTTCCTTCTTTGCCTAACAAAAAGAAGCATCAAACAATGAGCAAGGTTTTATGACATCTACAAAGACGGCTTAAAAACAATAAAATTGTTGTTCATGGTCAAGGTTACGAGCTTACAGCATGCTTCACCTTTGGCATCAACTTAAGTTTGGGAACAAAGAAAAACAAACCTTTAACTCCTTAATCCTCTGGAAGTCCTCATTAGAAAGAAAGCCATCAGCTGAGTCCAGTGAAGCAGGCTCCATATTCTCTTTGGCCAATCTCTTCAAAGCCCGAAGACTTGATTCAGCATGATTAAGTTGTTTATCAAAATCGGCAAACTTCCTCTTTTTTGCTTTGTTGTCTTTTACTCCATGTCCACTACCTTTGGCATCATCGTTGTCGGATTCTTCCTCCTCATTCTCTTCTTCTTCCTCATCTTCATCGTCATCCTCATCCTCACTCCCATTGACATCACTGTCATTATCATCTATACTACCATCTTCATCTTCAGCTACCACGGCATCCTCTTCTATTCCATCATCTTCGCTTCCACTGTCACTGTTGTCCATCTGGTTGTCATCATCATCACTGGAAGCAACCATCTCATCGCGATCAAGATCAAGATCATTATCTTTATCATCATCATCAGTGCCGCTGAATGAATGTTCATCAGCATCATCACTGTCCTCATTGCCATCATCTTCTTCTAGCAGTTCAACACCAGGAACATTGCTGAGTACACTGACTTCTCCATAAGCTTTTGGTTTTGCCTTGGGGTTAGTGGGGCGTCCACGGTCCTTCTTAATCAACAGTGAGGGGCAAATCTGTATGGACACTAAATAGTCAGTCTTCAGCAACAATCATGGTTCATGGAAATGCATGCACTAGCAATTGCAAGTCCATGCATGAGAGAGAGAGAGAGAGAGAGAGACAGAGACCTCTCTGAATAAACTGATAAGTGAGCGCGCTGCTATTGAAACTGCTTTCTCATGTGATTTCTTATATAATGCAAGATCTTGCAGCAACTCTTCGGTCATCAACTGCATCCACGGAACAAAAATTAATTATGGAAGCCTAGCAAAACATTCTTGGATTATATCAGAATACAAATGGCAAGAAAATAAAAAAAATTATATATATATATATATATAGACCACGATTAATTAACTTCAATGCATTTAAAGATGAGTACTGGACAACTTGAAATGTAAGGCCCGAAACCAATGATATAATTAGGTTGTTACCAATGGAATCCGTAAACATAACTCCCTTGTTACATTCAGTCCAACAGCTATGGCCTGGAGAAAGCAAGCGATCAGAGACATAGTCAAGCCAATTATAAAGAATATACTAAAACATAATTTATGAAGTAACACCTCTGGACGTGAGCGATCATGTACAAATTGATTCACTAGTTGTTTGAACAGTGGTTGAACGGCATCAGGAGGAACCTGCTCATTATAAAGTAAATCAAATTTAACTGGAAAGGTTCATTCATAATATGTAATTTGAACAATTGTTACTAGGACTTTAAGAACGTAAAAAGTTAGGGGAGGACAGAGAAAGAAAAGCCAACTGACCATATCATGGCAAGCCTGAACTGCTGCAGCAAGTAAACTTGTGACATTGCGTTGGTGAGGCTGTGATACCAAGACAGTCACAACTCAACTCTCAAGAGAATATACATTGAGTGGATAGGTCAGATTATGTACCTGAATATATTTCTGAAGGAAAGGATAAAAGTTCAACAAAATCAAGCGGTGAAGCCCAATCGTGCGGGCAATTACTTTCAACATCATCATCTTGACCTTCAGTTAACAAAGGGTGATATATAATCAAAACAAATGACAAAAACAACTTCCACCATTAGTTCATAAACAATGGAAACTTATGGGATATAAACAAAGCATGACGAGGATTTGGTGTTTTGCTCTATGCCATGTTATGACTAGTTGAACCTGTGCACTCAACCGAATTAAAAGATCAAACACAGCTAACTTAGGAATATTCATTCACTACGATAGTTCCAATTTTGCACGGGCAATACACAATTTTCTCCATAAGACAAGCATATGTGTATTTTGTACTTTGTTAATTCTACAATTGCGACCACTTACCTCAAATCGTTCATTGCAGGTTTGAAGGCGGGAGAATAGTTTCTCAGCAAATCCCTGCAGGAAGAATGATCTGTCAAATCTCCTTTATCAACAGAAACAATAAAAATACTAACTATATGATAAGATCAGACAAACCTGTGGATCTTGCAAATGGTTAAGTGGCGTATGATAATTTGAATTAGTTTTTTCTGATGATAGGCGCTGCTGTTTTTTCATACTACGCATGGCACGCTGCAGTTTTGCTTTCTTTTTCTTTTTGCTAGCAATTGTACCTTGATGGTGTGCCTAAAAGGCAATGAAGAAATAAGAAATATTGTTGATTGTGCAAAGAAAAATTCTCATAAAAAATCATAAACTATAAATGCAGATGCAATCAAATGCATCAAACAGTGCAATTCAATCCAAGTTACATAAAAGGATGTGATAACCACCCAAAATTCATTATGTGTAACATATCATGATACAAAATCTGGGTTAAATAAATTGGTTTTGAAATAACTTTCAAGTAATAGTTCAAGACTGACCTTATAAATAGACTCTCTATTAAGGACTACTTGAGATGTGTGAGGACCTTCATCTTCGCTACTTGATGCATCACTATCACCATCTTCAAACTTCTCGTAATCAAGCAGAAATGAGAGGCAAGCAATCATTATCCTGATGCATTTGAACATAAATTGTAAGCTTTCAAACCCAACATTAGAACGCAACACAGAAACCACCAAAAAAGACAATGCAAACCTTGAAGATGGATGAAAGCACGCAATACAAATCGCATTTGCTGTTCTTTCATCAAACCACTGCTTTCTCTGGTGAAGCTCTCGTAGCGTGATAAGCGCCCTCTTTGCTTTTGTTTCATCCTCTTGCTACCGAAACAAAGAAAACGAAAATAAATTCAAGCACTAAACTAACAAAAAGCCCTGAAATTTCGACAAGAAAGTGATAGCATAACAAACCCGTAGCATCTCAAAAACAACATTTTGAAGTGCCCGATTCTTTGCTTCGTTCTTATGCTTCTGATTCATTCGCTTTATGCTATGAACCACATGAGAAAATGCCAGCTTTCTCAAAGGCTTATCCCCATACGTCTGCAGCTCCATGAACATGGCTATAGTGTCTCCCAAATCAACCATCTACAACACATCCAAACACGAATATCGAAATTAAGCAAGTCAATTTTACTATTTCTCACACTTTCTCAGCAACCAAACACATCTCAACACTAAATTCCCAATCTTTCAAACAAAATTCACACAAGCACACGTGCAATAGACGCACCTTTCGATTCATGAGAAGAATGAGAGCTTGGGTGACATGCAGCCGGAGCCCCGAGGGGAGTTTTCGGGCGGTGGAGCAGAGAAACTGGGAGAGCTCGACGGGGAAATGGGCCATCTGGGTCGGGTAAAAGGGGGTGACGTGAGCCAAGAACATCGCCCGGTCGCCAAGGTCCTTCGCGACGGCCGGGTCGTTGCCGACGCCGCTGACGGACGTGAACCCCATCTCTAATTGTTTTTCGAAGAGATCCACGGCGGACTTGAATTGGTTATACACCAGCTGGAGCTCCTGCAAGTACCCTTCCGGGTCGCACTTCATCTTCGACTGAAGCGCGGGCAAGCTCATCTTCTCGGAGCCCCGACCCGACGCCGAGAGTGCCTCCGGCGACATTCCAATGCTGGCGCGGCGAGGATTCATTTTGGGGGGTTTAGTGTTAGGAGAAGACGGCAAAATTGATAAAACCTTAAACCCTAACAATTTCCCGGAATTTATAGTTTGCTGCAGTGGGACCCCCAAGCCCATTTCCCTCCTTTCGATCTTGACTGCCTGCCATCGTACGGTTAATAATAAAACGCGCCCTATCTTGTGGCGTTTATTATTTCCAACTCTCCAATTTCATCATCTTATGTTCAAATCCCGTAAATTATGAATTTAATACCAAATTAACTTGATCACTGTGCAGCTTAGTCGAACTCTTTTTTTAGTGTAAATTACACGGTTGTACCGAAAAAAGAAGAAGAGTAAATTGTAGCAATGGTTTCTTAACCTTAACTCAATTTGAGCAATGATCCCTCAACTAAAAATTTATTACCATTGGTCTCGTCCATTAAAACGTGCAGTTATAGTCCCTTAACTAAAAATTTATTCGCGTGGTTTTGAAAGGCGGTCAGAATCAGGTTCCCTCTCTATCTCTTACCATTGAAGCTAAGTAAAGATTTGTGTTGCAAATAAAGTAATGGGTTGTAGAATTAGGTAGTTGTATCCTGGTCTAGTAGACGTCGTAGAACCACAAGCACAGGAGTGGGACAGAAATATTGTTTGAATGATATAGCTTTTGTGCTAGCCTCTACATGTGGTTAATCAAGTTAGTAATATTTTAATTCCTGTATTTATTTATGTATTTCATTATGTATAGAAAGTATTTTTGGTTAATAAAGTATTAGAATTTCAAGTTCTGTTATTTTTATTTATTTCAAAATTGTTCTCAAACAGCTAGCAATAATATAGTTCAAACTCGCATTTGGTGAGAATCGAACTTAAAACCTCTCATTTACAAGTAAAGAAGAATATCACTGGACCGTAATACTAAATGGTAATGATAACCCACTATTTTATTTAATCGATCGAGCATGCTCATTCCTGATGGTTGCATAGTGATGAGTGTTTTGTCTTTTCCCCCCTGAATCCTGTATTGGCAGTATATTTCTGGATGCCAAAACTCACCAAATAATGGTTTGTAGCAGCAATGTAGCAGAGCAAGAGGTCTGTATGCCAATAGGGAAAAGATGCTGAAGAGCTGATGATTTGGCAGGCAGTAGTGGTAGTGTCTTATGGTTTGATGACATTTTGGAGGCTTCTTTGAGTGAAGATGGTGGCGATCTAACTTTTCTACAAAAGGATGCTTATACAAGTTACAATCATCGGAAAATTGTAATTCTTAACAAAGGTGCAGGAGATGTGGTAGCATTACTAGGAAGGTAACTTCATTGATACTGGCTGACCACTCTTCAATGAAATTGATAAGAGGAATTGTGCACTGGGTACAACGTTGTCATTCTAACAATACTGATACTGTTCCCATTGGCCACATGCTCAATCCGTTAGGTGTGGAGTTTTAATACAAAAGATCTCGGTATTAGTTAGAGTGGGATAATTCTATTTAAAGGGTTTGTTCTCAAGTCTTCTGGCCGATGTGGGACAGAAGAATTCCAACATGTACAATTCTAATGATCTTGTAATATAAGATAAACCCTGCCCTGTATCTGTCAGGTTTGGCAATGTTTTACAAGCACATTGCACAACAAACTGGTATTCTAGTGGATCCAGATTCCCGTGTTTACTGTTGCTGCGTGGGAGACAACTTTTGTAAGATCATGGTGGGTTTGGCCCGGGCTAGGGATCGGACTCCGGGCTAAGGATAAATACAAACCTAAGTCCGGGCCCAAAAACATGAATTGGCCTTCTCAACTTTTGTAAACCCTTTACCTAATTAACACCATCTTATCCCGATAAACATCTTGCTAATTTTCAAGTTGCATGTGCCATGCCAACAAAAACTCTCTCTAGAGATTTTCAGTGTTCGGGAATACGATTCGGTACACCAAGTGTTATAATTAATTAATTGAAATTTTTTTTTTTAAGTATCCAACCCATTTGTATTATGATGGTTGATATATTGGGTCGTGTTTTCGACATACTGAAAAATATCTCATTTCTCTAGGTCTGTAATATGAGAAATAGAAAAGTAAAAGTTCTTTCCGCATTGGGGTGATTACCGGGATTAATTATATAGTTAAACATTGTTAATCACGTTGATAATCTTATAAATAACTAAATTAAGAATATAATTGCACCCCTAAAAGCTACCTAGAATACCTTACCCTAATAAGAAAACACTTAGTAAAGGAACCCTTGTCCCATGTACGTGTGTGTCTATATATATATGTATATATATATATGTCTGTGTATATAAACATATATATGTAAATGTATATGTATGTGTGTATGTGGCAGTTGCAAAACGATTCGCCACAGTTAGAGGACACGACATGGTCCGCAATGCGCTCACAGATTCCAAGATTCTATTTGCTCTCTCTGTAATTCTATATTCCATGCGCATTGTGTGTGTGTGTGTGTTTTGTTGTGGGCACCGGTGGCAAACAAAAGCCGTGAAGAAAACAAGAGTAGCAGGCAACATTCCTGGTACAAAGGGGAAGCAAACCTTGATGGTCTTCTGGATCCCTTGTCTCGCCCAAGAATCTTTACCATTACCATTCACAAGTAGCTAGCCACTTCTATGTGTAACTCTAACTTAGGCAAATCATAGAATGACTGTTAACGGTTGATGTATTATGACACTTATATGTATTAACAACTAAGAAGTCAAGTAGACATCTGTTTGTGAAATTTCTTTGAGGCATTAATACATTTGTCATTGATTCATAATGAAATGATGAGTGGTGCACTAGAGTGCGGACGACTTTCAGGTGATGCATTGTAAAATTGAAATGTATTAACGTCTATAAATTGTCAACTCGCGCATGCGATTGTTCGTAACATTTCTCTATGACATTTTTACACTTGGTCTTTATCCAAAAAGAACTAGTGAATGGAAAATTGGTAACTAGTGTGCGAACTACTCTCAACCAAGGTTCTAAAAGACAATATGCGTTAGTTGGGTGGCAGGCTGAGATGTAGCACTTAGGCGACTAGCGCGACCTACGCGGGGGCCTAAATGGACCACACAGATTTAACTAAATTTATCATATAAATACATGTCTGACTACACTTATAAAGTACATAATTTCATTGATTACATAAGTTGTAAAATAGAATGATATATAGATCATAAAGTATTATAACATAATGAAAACATGAGGAACAAACATATAATGTGTGTCATCTAATCATTCAAAATAAAAGTTATATATTTTATATTTAAATGAGCATCACAACCTAGGCGGGTTTGAGCGAGTTACGCGCCTTTTTTTAATTGTCAAACACTTAGGGATTAATCAGGGCATTGGTTAGCCGCCAAGCCCCTAGACGGTGCTAAACGAAATTTTTTAAAACAATGCTCTCAACCACTAATGCATTGTCAAATTCAAATATATCAATAGCTAGAAGTCATCAACTCACACGAGCAACTACACAACAATTCAAGGGTACATTATTATTTTCAAAGGTACATTATTATTATTATTATTATTTTAAGTTTAACGATATTTTTATACTAAGAGGAAGAGGAGCGCAAGATACATTATTCGTTTTGGGCACATCCATAATGAACCGATGAGTAGTGGTGACTTTTCTTTATTTGGGCAGCTTTATACATTGGTGGGAACTACTTTATGTCGAAGGCATTGGAATAATAAACCAAAAATGGTACAAGGGCTACAGTATTTTGATCATCGAGTCACAGAGCAATAGCAGCAGCAGCATAGGGAATGTCTCCTTTGTGTGTGGTGTGGTGTTGTTTGCAACTTTGCCTGCTTTCAACTTTTTCACGGTTCGGATTGTCCTCAAAATTGGGTCGATGGAGAAAAAAAAAAATGGCGAAACATCCCTTTCACTTACTTTCTGTGAGCATCAAAAGGAGATAGAGAAAGTGGTAACCCATGAATTATGTGAAGCAAATGGGGAACACGGCAATATAACCATTTAGCTACTGTTTATATACACACACAAAACCGATACATTCTCTCAACACTTTTTCAAAATAATCGTGTTCAGGTGAAATACATCTCGTGTTGACAAAACATAACACTCCGTCAATACTTTACTAGGTTTTTTTAGTCTTTTTCTTTCTAGTCAAATGATACGATATTAGCAAATATATTTCTGCAACATGCCCTTAATTCATTCACAAAGATCTACCAAGGGTCACAACTTAATATTAAACCTACTAGAAATATCTATTGTCATTGTGTCGAGTGAATCGAATATGAAACATGCTTAGACTAAGTGTCACTCAACTAAAGCAATTGATTTGCACACATTAATTTTGGCCTCACGCACACTTCTTTTTCTGTCAATCAAATGAGAAGAATCATTGAAAATAATGAACACAAGCGTATAGGAGGATAAAATAACTGGTAAGTAATACGGTTTTTGGTACTTAAGAACATCTTCAAAGAAGATGTCAAATTTGAAACATCAAAATGGTATTTGATGCCTTGTATCGCAATGTGACATTTTGTACCTTTTTTTTTGCTCCATCCAATATGTTAAATAATAATGTGATTCTATAACTTTTTTTATTTTTATCTCTTTATGGGCAACAACATTGATTATATTTTGCATCATATCTATTAAAAAATCGTTAAATATTGACAGCATAATGTTTGCCTTGAATTGACTCGACGATTGAAGGGTCGGTTGGCTCGGTTAGAGATAATATGCCAGTATTTTTACTGTTATATGTCTATGTGACAGTTTTGACAATTACTTTGGAGATGCTGTAAGACAACTTTTGACACATAAATAACAAAGTAATCATATAACCAAAAAAGATATGTTAAGGGAATTATCTCAAAAGTTAGACTTTCTATGGGTTTTTTTTTTCTTCGGAAAACCTGGACTGTACGAGGAAAATTTTTTGATATAAAAAAAGGAAACTATAGACTCTCTGTCACCTCATATTTTTGACACAATATTTTATAATGTGAGCATGGGAATTGACGTTAAATTGTCAGGTGACATAAATTTATTAGAAAATCCCACTTTTGAGAGAATTTAGACAATTTCACTTTTGAAAGAGTTCTATTTCTCTAGATAAAATTTCCATACTGACATTAGTGGTCAATTGTGCAGGACAATATACGATATAGTTGTACAATTTTATAAACTACAGCTTTTACCAAGCTCAAAGATTTGAGTAGGTAAATAATGGAGATGGACCATAACGAGGAGAGGCGGTAAATAGTAAATAAAAAAAGACCGTATCGAAATGTTTGCACGTATCTCCGATGCATGTCTTTTATTTAAAAAAACAAACCACTAGTGTCTAAGTCACCATACAGTACCATAGTTATTATTTGAAAATATGAGAGAGGGAGACAAGAGCATGCAAAGTATCGAGGGCATTGGCATTGGCATTGGTAGTCTCATCTCATGTTTGGACCCCATAACTGAAAAGTGGAAACTCCGGCGCACGTGTGCTGCTCTTGACTACTATATGCCAGCACTGCATTTGCACGATCTTTGTTCGTGTTCATCTTATTTTACTCGTGTCTCGATAGTAAGGATGGAAGGTCATCTTTAACCGGAAAGATTAAATATAGTCATGTTCAGAATTATAATTATGTAAGAAATTATTTTTAAAATAAACAGTATTATGTCATACTTATATATCATTTTCAATCGAAAAGGTTAAACATAACCTCGCAATAATTGATTAGCTTTAAAGTTTGTACTTTAAACTTATTGGTTAATTTAATTAAACTACCATTGAATGTTTTCAAATCTTGTCAATAAATTTGAATTAATTATTACAATTGAGGAGTTGAGCGCCAAAAAAGGACTAAGAGGGGGCTACACTTGACCAGCATGATGCCCCTTTTGGCCAATAATGGTCTAGTGAGCTCCAGATAATTATAACACGATCATCCACAGTCATCGGTTGAAAATGATTTTTTTTATTTTTAAATCAAGCAATTTTTTAACTTTTGGTCATTTAGATGTGTTCATTGGATATGGCCTAAGTTGGGTGGATTCGTGGAAGCAATTCGAAATTTGAGTTTGTCTTGTTGCGATTAAGGAAAACTAATGAAAAATTCAAAAAAACTTTAGTTTTAATGAAAAATGACAAATGAAAGTGTAGTGAATGATATCAGAAAAAAAGTGATAAAAAAATAGTATCATAAAAAAGTAAAAATATGATTTTTCGTTAAAAATGAACAATACCGAAAGTGCTTCATAAAACTCCCTTAAAAATAAGCATATGGATGGAGAAAAATGTTACTTTGATAACATTTGAGCTTTACGAGCTCATTTGAGCCTATATTTTATGATAAATATTAATGTCAGAGGTGATTTTCTTGCAATTGCTTTCAAATTTTATCGTGTCCTTAAAAAGTTTAGTTAATGTTGTGATTATTTTAATAATTTAACTGAAAAATAATAGTTGTCTATTTGATGAATAATTTTTTATAGAAATAATCTCTTTAAAATGTGATAAAAAAAAATACAGTTCAATGCATGATGAAGAGATTAATGAAGAAGATCCAAATTAATTTGACAAATAAAATAAAAAAAGGATCCAAATTAAAAGTGATATTTTTCAAGGACCATGAGATCCTAAGCCATATACTTTGAAATTGTATAATCATATAAAAGGATTCCATCTACTAATAAAAAATCATTAGTTAATATCACTCGTACATATCACGTGTCACTAAATTTAGGATTTGAATTCTCTCCTTAGTAGGGGTTTGAATCTTCCTGAACAGATAACTTTTAAAGAGGTCTCATGTTTGTAGCCGTTGAATTTTGATCCAACGGCCCCTGTTATTTGGTCAGGAGGATTCAGACCCTCTGCTTATGAGAGGATCCAAATCCCTAAATTTAAGCACAATGTACCGCCACAATCAAGCTCAAACACTAGAAAACTAAGATAATCTTGGAAAAACTGGAATTGACCACCGCAGTCACCCTCTTGCTTGCAGACATCAACCAAACTGTATAGATGTAGGAATAAAACGATGGAAATGGATCATCTCCGAATTTCTTCCATTATATCCACCTAATCAGTCAATCTGGGCCCTAGAAATTTAATCTAACGGTTACAAATAGGGAGCCCCTTTAAAAGTTATAATAACTTTAACCGTTTGATCAAATTTCAAGGGTCCGGATTAGGTGATTAGGTGGATTTGATAAAAGGAATCCGAAGATAATCCCTTTCCTAAAACGATGATTAAACATATCAGGTACAAAACATAATCCTTAGTTAATTCATTTTTGAAATACTCTCTCTAGATACACTCTCTGAAAAAAACCCTAGCAGCTTTTGCAAGCGCCGCTAGCTTCCGACTTAAGGGGTTAGCGGCATTCTCTCATTTTCCCTCATTTCCTCTCCTTTCCTCCTTCGAGTCCGTTCCCCTTCCCAGTTCCCACGGACACCTCCCCCTCCCCCGACTGGGTTTTATTTCAGAAAATCTCTCTTTTTCTTCTCTCTTAACGATGATTAAACATATCCGGTACAAATAAAAAGAATTGGAAATAATAATTAGGCAACAAACAGCGGATATTCTTGAACCAAGCAAGTAAAAAGCTTTCCCTGTTTCCCATATTGCATGGATACACTTGCAGGATCATCCTATCTATAATTCTGTCTCATTGTTTCTTTCTTTGACTCACATATTTAACTATTAATTCTTCTTCTTTTCAGATGCTCCCTAAATTCCCAATACTATATGACAGAAATTTAATTATTTTGTTCAACAATAAATGATTTAATGTACAATTATGGAAGAAAAATAAGGCGTAGTGTTAGGGCTCGTTTGGATATGTTTTTAAAATGAATGAAAGCGTTTTTAGAAAAAATATTTTTGGGCTTCAAAAACACTTTAAGTACTTTCTGCAAGAAGCACCAATTATGTGATTCTTCCAGGAAGCACTTTAAATGTTTTTTCAGGATTTACTTACATATTTACTAATGATTGGTTCTAAAAATATTTTCACCAAAAGCGCTTTTAATCATTTCAAAAGCACATCCAAACGAGTTCTTAGTCCACTAACTACCCTCAAGTTTCGCCAAAATCGCACTTTACTACATTTAATTTTTTTCGTCTCACTTTCATACATAAAGTTTGATTTTTTTACCACTTTGATACCTCTACTAAGTACTAGCCCACCTCTTAATTTTTCTATTAACTGATAATGTGGCATAATCTTGGCCTACTAATTCTTATTTTACTACTCTCAAGTATCGAAAAAAAAAAATTTTAAAGGTTGCACAGTGCGAATTTCACGATACTTAAGAGTAGTAAAGTGAGATGAGTGGGCCGATAATCTATCATGTCATCAGTTAACGAAAGTATCAAAATAGCAAAAAAATCAAACTTTAAATACGCAAGTGAAATGAAAAAAATGTAAGATTTTCGTAAAACTTGAGGTAATAAAATAGAAATTACCCAAAATTAAATGAAATTGACCAGCTGAATTTTTTGGACCGAGTCCAAGTACGTCTTCTGGAAATCCCTCTGTTGTGTCACAGCTTATTTACTTGTACGGTACCTTTCCCACCGTAGGCTCCCATCCCCTTCGATGGCGCATCATCGCACACTCCATTCGTCCTGTCATCCACGTGTACGGCCCGCGTTCATTCTAATCCTTTACCGGGACTCAATTACCCCATCACCCCCAACGAATTAACTCTGTCCCACGGTAAAATACTAAAATCTGTTTAGGGCGGGGCAGTATGGTAATTGAAAGGTGTGTGTAGATGGATAAAAGTACATTTTTAGCCACTTTGGTATGAAAAGGAAAGTAGTGGAAAAGGAAAAAAGGCAAGCCCAAGGCCATCTGTGATCTGTCCTCTGCCTGCTTTTCTTTCTACTATAGCTACCCGGACTTAAAATCTCAGTACCATTTTCCAGAGAGAGACAGAGAGAAAGAGGAGAGAGAGAGAGAGAGAGATGTACTATTACTATTACTCGGGAAGATAAGCATGGAATTTGACCAGAGGAACAGATACCCAACTCATATCTCCCAGTCTTTATTCACCGGAAAACCACTCCTCTCCTTACTTCCTTAGTGGTTTTCCGGCACCATCCACCGCATGGCAGATACCGGCTCTCTACGTTTTCCGGGAAATCTGGACCCCGGAGCCCAGGAGTTCAGACCCAGTAACCCAAATCGGCACCCCAACCAAATACCCATTTTTGGGCCTCCTCCGCCGCTGCCACAACTCCTACCACTTTCTCCGTCTCCCCACCAGGTTTACTATCCCTACCTACCACCGCCAATCAGCGAAGTTGTCCCGTACGCGCCGTTCTCCGCACCGGCCACATACGTTAGCGCGGCGGCTACTGTATGCGCACCGTTGCCGCCTCCGACAGCGGCGGCGACGAGGGCAGTGCTTTTGAGCGGAGTGCCGAGTGACGTCAGCGAGGGGACTGTGAGGAGGGAGATGGAGGGGTTCGGGGAGGTGAGGTGGGTGCAGATGGACAGGGCGTGCGACGGGATCGTGACCGTCCACTTCTACGATCTCAGGCATGCAGAGAGGGCGTTGCGCGAGATTCGGCAGCAGCACATGCAGCTGGAAGACAGGATTCGCAACCACTACGCCGCCTTGTCGTTCGCGACGGCTACATCAGCTCCGCCACTTTCTATTTTCCCGCTTCCGTTTCCTCCTGGTCGCGGGCTCATCGCCGGGCAGGCCGTGTGGGCCCAGTTCGTCATTCCGGCCTTGAAAGCCGTCCCGGACGGCCACAACCAGGGCACAATCATCATTTTCAATTTGGACCCGGCCGTCACCTCCTCTTTGAAAGATATATTCCAAGCTTTTGGTAACATTCCCATCATTAATTTGTATTTTCTCGTCTTTATTTTTTCGGATATTTGTTGGGATAATTAAGGGGTAGGTCTCATGGGTCTTTGTCCTACGCTTTTCATGACCAATGGGAGCACATGGGACCTGGATTTTATTTCAATTTTGTTGGGTTTAATTATGTAATTTTATCAGGTGCTGTAAAGGAATTGAGAGAGACGCCCTCGAAAAAGCACCAAAAGTTCATCGAGTTCTTCGACGTCAGAGACGCAGCGAGAGCTCTCGAGGAGATGAACGGCAAAGAAATCAACGGAAAATCAGTTGTCATTGAATTTAGTCGGCCTGGCGGTCACAGTAGGAAATACTTGAATGCGGCGGCTCACACTGCCCCCACTCTACTCTCGCCTAGCAATGCCATTGGACCACCGCAGCCGGCGGAATTGGCTGTAAAATTCTCTAGACGCTCCAACAGTTTTAGCTTGGCGACGCCGCCGCCTCGTTTGTGTACATCCTCATCACAAGTGCAGTTTTCGTCGAGTAGGAATAATAATAGATCAAATAATTCTAGCAGCAGCAAGGGAATAGTAATTAGCAGAAACAATGTTGAATCTAAAATGGCGGGTTTAAATTTGGATGGAATTCAAGAGAAGAGGTGTTCTTCTTCGAAGAAGATGAGTTGCGAGAACTCGGAGAGCCTGCAGGCCATTCTAACGAGGCCGAAGCAGCCGAGGAGCAGTAGGGGGAAGAAGGGAAGACAAGCGAAGAAGTTCGATTCAAAATTTTTAATAAAAGAAGAAGCTATATCCGAATCCACCAGCGGAGAAACCAGAACCACCGTCATGATCAAGAACATACCCAATAAGTACAGGTACCGTATCAAAATTTGAAGTGCAATTCATAATTTTTTTTGTTGTGTCAATGTTGGAATCGTTGATTTGGTGGTGGTGGTGGATTGTGGCAGTCAGAAGCTGCTGTTGAACATGCTGGACAACCACTGTATTCACTTCAACGAGCAGATTATTAGCGACGGCGATCATGGTGGTGGTGATGATGAAAAGCAGCCCTTCTCCTCCTACGATTTCGTTTATCTTCCCATTGATTTCAAGTATTTTCATTTTCCTATCCTTTTCTTTTAATCTATTTATTGTTATTATTTGCATTTCTATATATATATATATATAATAAAAAAGGGGATTGGCTACAATAAAATGAAAAAATATAAAGTAATTCTACATTTACCACGTTTGTACCACTTACAAACAGAAGTAGAGTCCACATGCGTTAGGTGGGTTTATCTCTATTAGCGATGGTACAAATGTGGTTAGAGTAGCGATTTTGTAAGTTTTAATTTCTGAAACGATCAATATACAAGTTTGTCTATAGATTTCGATTGACAAGCCGTGGTTATTTCATATTCATCATTTCATTCATTGAGTTTTATAAGTTAATTGCCGGTTATATTAGTTAATTGTATAATAAGTTAGGTATAAAAATACTAAGCGAAATACACACGATACAATTGGTTACAAAGCGAAATGCACACGATACAATTGGTTATAAAGCGAGATGCACACACGATACAATGTCGGAAATACACAAGGTTGATATGTTACGTGCTTAGGGTGTTATGTGTTATTAGCTTGTAATATGTAGTAAATATTTTCGTGTAGAACGCCTTGAATAGGTTTGGATAATAACACGCGGTTATATTCACACCACGAATCTTTATACGTGTATCTCCATTTACTTATCTTTTTTTACACATTTCTAATATATCGAATTCGTGCGTTGAGATCTTATGTGAGTGGTGTTATTTGTTTGTGGGAAACACAGTAACAAGTGCAATGTGGGATATGGATTCGTGAACATGACATCCCCGGAGGCAACATGGAGGCTGTACAAGGCATTTCACCATCAACATTGGGAGGTCTTCAATTCCAGGAAAATATGCGAAGTCACATACGCTCGAGTTCAGGTACCTACTAATTAATTTAATCATCATTGTTTGTTAATTTTTTTATTTTTATTTTTTAAAGAAGGGTAACTTGTGGAAAATTACGATTATTCATTTATTCCGGAAGTTGGAAAGACTTAATTTTAACATTGTTTGTTAATTAAATAAATATAGTAAAGGATTAATAATTTTAATGAAATACGGATTAATATTGGATGAAGGGATTGGAGGCGTTGAAGGAGCATTTCAAGAACTCGAAGTTCCCGTGCGAGATGGAGCACTACCTGCCAGTGGTGTTTTCCCCGCCTCGGGACGGGAAGCAACTGACCGAACCACTTCCCATTGTTGGCGTTGGCGCCCAGAATAATAATAAAACGCACTCCTCCACCACCACTTCCTCCTCCTGCAGCTCCTCCATTTCTCATCTGCTCCCGCCACCTTACCATCACGATATTGATTACGACGCGCCTCTGTCCGCGTGTGATACGGACGAGGACAGCAACCGGAACGCCGGCATCATGGCGGACGATGATGACGAACGATGCCGCTAGACAACTACCATCTCCTTACCCAACAAGGAAGAAGTCAAACGGCTTACCACAAGCGACCTCCACCGCCGTGTTGTATCAGTCTCGTCAGTCTGCAGCAGTATATATCGAACCTCATTGATAGATGTGATGGCTACCCGCCGCTGCTCCTCTAGGTCTTAGCTTCTGCTCCCGACCACCACTCTCCGCGAGTTATCGTTGAGCTCCGAGCCTGCCCGCCCTACCTCTACTTATAAAGTCATAGCCGATCTCTCTCTCTCTCTCTCTCCCTCTCTCTCCATCTCCCCCTTCCCTTTTCCTGTCATTCTCATCAGGTTTAGCAGCTGACTTGACCTGTGCCCGTCATTTCCATTAAATAGTAATTACTCTCTCTCTTGTTTTTTGTTTTTTTGTTTTTGGTTCTTTGAAGTTTGACCAGTGAAGTTTGTACCACCAAAAATGTAAGGCCTAATGTTTATTTCTTAATTTTCTATATGCAGTAGTAATTTTAGTGTAATTTCTTCTTTCTTCTCCATTTATTGTTGAACAATATTTGACTACTCAATTATGAGTAGGAACTTACTCAAAAATTTTCAAAATTTTTTTTGTTAATTTATAAAAGTTCGTGTTTATAATTAGAACCATTTATATTATAAATTATTATATATATATATAGCTTTTAAAATAAATCAATTAAAATTAAAATCGTTTAATCATTAAACTATTTAAAAACTAATGAACGGTAATAGTAAAAGCATTATGAACCGTATATACGTTTGCTAAAAGATTGATTCAACGATTTTAGTTTTAATTTAATTTTTACAAAGATGATCTTTACAATGTAATTTATAGTATGAACGGTTTTAATCATAAACACAAAACTCTGCGATTAAAACATTAAGAATTTTAAGTAAGAGTTTCAACTCATCATTGAATAGTCAAGTATTGTTCTTTATTGTTTTGTTAATTTAGAAGATTTAATGTATATTCTTTCTTCTTATGCTACAGAATTTATAATTGTTC